>NW_006440645.1:12233657-12256911 GCF_000325575.1 Pteropus alecto | reverse complement strand
TGTTACTATGGTAGCTCTAATTCACAGGGTATCAGCATATCTTCACCATCTTGTTAAAGGTGACAGCCTTATTGTCTACTTTGCTGTACATGCCTATTTGCATTCTGTGATTTTTTAAAAACTCCACCAAAGTTACTCTAGGATATGTGGACAAATTAGTATCTTTTCTTCTACTTTTTTGGGAACTCCCGGAATATGGAGGATAATAATAATGAGAGCCACAGACTTTGGATGTTGTGTCTGAGACTCACAGACTTTTGTCAACACATGGAGATTGATTAGGTTTTAACTTTCTTTTCCATTATTTTTCATCAGGATTTTATTTTAAAACTCCCAGGGAAGAGAAGTTGAAATATTTACTTCAAAATTTCAATATATAAAAAGGTCACAATGGCATAGCTACTCCTTAGGTAAATATATGGCATAAAGAAGAAAGAGCATCAACTTTATATATGGTCAAGCAAAAATTTTAGGTAAGTTTAGCACGATAAATTAGACTTGGGCATTGCTAAGACAACCTGGAAGTTATAGTTTTTTAGGGCCTCTATTCTTTATCATTAATTCATGTTTAGGGATTACAGATATATATTTTTATCTAGTTGCCCTATGAGAACCCTCATCTTCTGGCTGTTAGCTAAGAAATGGTCGGGGTGGAAAGAAGGGAATCAGTACTCATACAGCATCCACTCTGTTCCAGGTACTATCTTACATGTTTTATATTTTTAAATATTCAATACAGTAATCTATGAAGTATATGCTCTTTTGTATACCACACAACACACACACACTCACACACACAACAGACTCAGAAGTTAAGGAAATTGAACACTTATTACTCCTAGGATATCAAGTACTTTTTAAGACATTAAGGCTCTTTATCTTTACCATTCGTGAGCTGTGATCACTAGATCCTACTTGATTATTTGAAGTTCTAATAAAAGAGAAATAAGTTTCTGACTTAATCTTTAGACTGTCCCCAAGCTCGCTGAAATTGGTGGCAGAGGAAGAAGGAGAACCGTCTCTCGGCCAGTCCTTCCGTGATGCTAAGGATGCAGTTTGAAAATATAGTATCTGGTTTAACCAAATGTGTCTGTCAGTCACTGATCCAAATGCGATCGGAGAGCACATGCTGAGGAGAGGGGACACAACTGAATTGCCCTCAATTCTCTCTAAGCCTTTCCAACCCTGGGGCAACCACCTTCCTCCAGACAGCCATCTTTCCTCTTAGCTGGGGTTCCCACAACTATATGCGTTCCTCTGACCCGATCTCTGTGTAAATATTCCCAAAACTTGAGTCTAGTTATGTTGCTTATCTACTTTTAACCTTTTAGTTACTTCTCATTATCATTCGGATGAAATTCAACATTTTAAAACTGTTCTATTCTCATCTGACCACTATGATCTGGAAAGTTAGGGTATAATTTTTAGGAGAAAAGTGAGTAATAGATATCACCTGATACAAAACAAATATTTCTGTATAAATATATTGAAATCTATAATTTGCAGTAAATACTAAGTTTTTTACCTTATAGGAAATTTCACTGACTTTTTAGAGATTCTGAAGAATTTTAGGGTATGTCTAATTTTTTTCTCTATTCTCTTTTTTTTTTAAAAAAAAATAGCCGTGTCGATTCCAAAGCTTAGGAAAAAGTATGTGTTAGTGAACCTCAGACTATTACGTTGAATCCATTTTATAAAATTTTTTTCTGACTAAAAGTTACTCAATTATAAAACATAAAGACGATAATATAGAGCATGAAATATATCCCATTCTTACAAGAAAACCAGATATCAGAGTGATGAAGAAAATCACCGGAGCCAAGCAACGGTTAAAGCAGAGCGGGGCTTCATGTCAGTGGCAGCATTCAGGTATCATGATTCACTGCTTTGTCATCCACTCCATAAACCACCTGCTCCCTGTTTAAAGATAGATTTCAGAAAACATTTAGAGATAAGAATCATCCTTTCTACTCTTTGTTCTGCCAGCCTAACATATCGCATCGGAGTTTATTTAAATGTTTTCTATTCAATTGAGCAATGCTTCTCCGCCAGGGACTTTGTATAAATGATTGATAGGATCAAACTTCAATTACACATATATTTGTATTAAAATTATCAATGAAAGGGTCAAAGCAATGAATAGAATAGAAGTAGGTGAGACATTTGTGGATATACTGGAACAATTTTTGTTAACGACTGATATATTTAGCAATGAATCTGACATTGATAAACCATAATAATTCTAGTCCTTTTTGTATATTTTTAAAGTGTAACTTCATAACTCCTATCAAAGAAAAATCATCAGTACCTGGAGACAGGACAAATGATAATATTCACGTGCCTTTCACGTTTCTGTTAAAAGTAGGAAGGAAAATTTGAAATCGAGAAAATATAGATATACAACATTACTGTGTAGGACTAATGTTGAACTTTTTCCAGCCATTTTTCAAATCATGGTTTGCTTGTATCTCTGCTAATACCCATTGAAGAGGCAGAATTCTCAGTGATTGGTATGACTTTGATTCAGCACAGCAAGGACAAGCTTAGTTGTGATAGATGTCCAATTTTTTCTGTATACGAAAGATCATAGAGTTACACTTGTAAGCTGTGGTTCTTGTCTTTCTAAGTTAAATCAGCACAATTGATATATGCTTTGTTGTTTTAAATAACGTCATGGACAGACTGTGTACCTGCTATGAAACAGTCAGGAAATATATTTGACATAATCATATAGACTGTTCAGTTATAACAATGAGAAATATATTTCTGGAGTCATTACATCCCCTAAATCCAAGTCACTGTTTTGTATAAAGATGTAAGTGTTAGGCATTTATTTCTTCTATGATGCACTGGGAAGACTGGTCAGAAGACATGACTGGATCATCGCTCAACTACTTCATGACTGAATGACGTGTGCTAAGTTGCTTAACTGATTGTTAGTTTCAGCTGCATAACGGGGAAATAGAATTCGTTTCTGAGGATTTTTAAAGGGTTAAAATAGATAATTTGCTTGAAAATATTTCATATATAGGCAAGTTAGCAAGACCGAAGAGTTAATGGGCCAAACATTGGAGAAGATGCAATTCAAGCAATGTGAGCCTGGTACTTGGTGCTGCTTTATAGCCTTGTGTCTGTCAGTTCTGGAAGAGGTGACTGAGAGGCTAAGACTCTAAGAAGAGCTTTAACAGTCTTGGGAACTAGGAAAACAAACAATGGAATCCAGAAATTCCCTTGAGAAAGAAGATACCCCAGGTAAATCCACCACATTTGGATCCTGAAGGAATACAATAGCAAGTTTTAGCTAGATGTAGGTTGAATTCCTGAGAAAATCAAGGCCAGCATCAGTTAACTTTAATCACAGATGCTTGATTTACGTGAATTTGGGTTTGCTGTTGCCCCTAGAAATTGTCAAGATTGTGGTAACTTTTGGAGGGAAGAAGTGGGGTGGGTAGTTAGTAACAAAAAAGGATAAGAAAGAAGCTTATTGGTGTTGGCAAATGTTGTTTCTTAGCCTAAAGATAATGATCTTGTGATAAATCTTGGGCTATATATTTTTGTTTTGTGCACTTATAGGTATATTGAAATATTTCATCCTAAGAAAAGCTAAATAGGACTTTGAAAAAAAAATTAGTAGGAGCTTAATAAATGTTAGCAGATTATAGCTAAAAAAAAAAAAAAAAGTCAAGCAAATAACATAAAACTACTAAGATTTGATAAAGCTGATCCATGAGCTTATGGATGTTTGTTTTAATGATCACTTTTTTGTATCATTAAAAAATGACATGCTTCATAAATAAATTTTTCATTTGTCAATTATACTTCAGTAAAGCTAGAAAATAGTAAAAGAGTAAAAAACTATCAACAGAATATGTATTCCAAGAAAAGACTAAGGAAAAAAATTGTCACACTCATTCCAAAGGGAGCAAGACATCACATCTTGCTTGTAAACAACTGTAGTGATATTTACAATAGCTGCAAGTCATTCCTGAATTTTGTTTACAGAGTCCAGATTTCTTACTTTATCCACTCTTTTCAGAAAAAATAAAAAGAAAATATTATGAAGTAATTTCACGAGGCTTATAAATAAGCACTAGCCAATGCCCTGAAGCTCATTAAGTTAATTCAGCAATCCTGGAAAAAGACAAGTTGAAACCAGTATTCTAGATTTTGCCCTGTGAATTACTGGAATGGTAGCACAGTAGAGTAAGTTTGGTAAAAGCCGCATGCAAATCTTGATTTAAATATTTCTGTATCTTTATTCACTAGTAAAGATTCAATAAAGACCTGCTAAATCAGTGAATGAAAATGAATTCTTAGATATATTCTTTGCAACCTATGAAACAATTACTCCCTATTTGGGAGATTGAAATGCACTGATTGGACTTTTGTCTTTTTTGTTGTTTTTTTTAATTACTATTTATCGTTATATATCCTCATACAATATCATAGTATTATCTCACATGATATAATTTCCACAAAAGCTTCATAATAAATAAATAAATAAAATATTTAATGATTTGCATACTATATCAATGTACATTCGGAAAACCTAAGATGCTCTATAAAAATTAATAAATTAATGATGAATTTTTTGATGCAAAATAAATATACAAAAACAAACTACTTAAATATCAGCAACATGAAAACGTAAATTCCAAAAAATATCAAATATACAATTGTGGGAAAATATGAATTATACTCTAAATATTGTGTGCATCAGGTTAGACAGTTGAAAATTATAATTTGGTCCCTATTTTACACAATTTAAAATAATTTCTAGATAGATGAAAGCCTTATCTTAAAATCATAATTTGACAAATTTTGTCAATAAATTTGATTCTTTTTATTACTAAGTATACTTGAGAGTTTTTAAAAAGAGCATTAAAAGTGTAAACAACAGAGATAATTACTGATAAACGTAACTATGACAAAATTTAAAATATCTGTACTGTAAAGGACCTCATAATATCTGAAAGACAAGTCACACAAAGACAGAAAAGCTTTTCATTGTATTATTGACCAATGGTTAGTATTCAAATTTGAGAGAACTTAGACAAATCACTAAGGGAAGAAAACACAGTAGGAAATGGACAAGAGATAGGAAAAATGTTTACATAAGAAAGATTATAAATGGATTGTAACCTACGAAAAATTAGTCACTTTTATTAATAATTAGACAAATACAAATTAAAAACACAATGAAATACTATTCCCCATTCATCAGGTTGGGAAAATCTTAAAGTCTGGCAATACGAAATGTTTTAGATGTGATACATCAGGAAGTCATATGCTCATGATAAGAGTGTAAAAAATTAACCACATAGGATGGTCTGAACATAAAAATTTCTAACTGAAAGTTGGTCAAGGCGGGTAGTTGCATCCTAGGCCTGTAGCTTCCTTGACCAAAGTCAATATTTACCTTAGGTAGGCCTGTCTATTGTCTTTTTGAATTTAAGATAACATACCCTTGGAATGTCTGAGTATTCTCCTTTTTCCGGACCCCTCAGGGCACACCCACCTCCCCAGAGCTGGAGACCACAGAATCCCTCATGTTATCTTGTTCTCAGTTTACCATCTCTGTATGCTGCAAATGTTAATTATTAATTATACTGTTCTTACTAGTGTAAAAGAAGTGGGTGTCTCTCCGTTTTAAAATCTGTCCAGTCCCAGAGACTTCCCCGCTTTGCTTTCTCCCACCTTCCTCATCTACCACCAATGGATTTCACGCAACCCTCCTTACGTCCTCACCTTTGATTCCGATGCATAAAATAAGCTGCCACACTACCATTCTCCAGAGCATTTTCTCAACCTGTTGAGATTTTGGCTCAAATAAATTCATAAAAATTTCCTACAGGTTTGGATGTTTCTTACGGCAACAATAAAAAAGGATAAAATTGAAGATGGGCATATTCTAAGGTATAATTCTACCTCTCGGTATCCAGCCCAGAGAAATTTTTGTATATATATCAAGGTAACAAGTAAAAGAAAGAGAATTATACTATTGTTTTCAGTTGTGAAACCTAGGAGCAACCCCAAACCAGTTTCTGGTAACATGAAAATAGAAAAATAGCGACTTTATTAGTCACCTAATGACACCATAAAAAATATCACAGACTAGATGTATTAAACAACAGAAATTTATTTCTCACAATTCTGGAGGCCGGAAGTCCAGAGTCAAGACATGGGTAGGTAGTTTCGTGTCTCCTGTGGCCTCTCTCTTTGGGTTACAGTTGGCTTCCTTTTTCCTGTGTCCTCACATGCCTTTTTCTCTGTGTGCATGCCTCCCTAGTGTCTCTCTCTCTTCTTGTGAGTACATCACTCCTATGACATTAGTGCCTCGCTCTTACGACTTCATATAACCTTCATTACTTCTTTGAAAGCCCTATATTCAAATATTGTCATGTCGGGAGTTATGACTTCAACATATGAATTTTGGGGGACACAATTCAGCCCATAACAGTGACATATTCAGATAATGGTTCACTGTAAAGCAGTGAAAATAAATGAACTGTCAATAGGATGAATTTAACAAACAATATAAATATTAAGTAAAAAGTTTTTAGATATGAGAAGTAATAAGATATGTATTGTTTAGGAATAAAATAATATGTGGTAAACTTGTAAATAATGGCATAAGAATAAAATACTCAAGATAGTCTTCTGCAGGGGAAGGAGGATTCAACAGCATATGTGTATACTGGTACTTCAACTCAATTGTGGCTAAGTGGTGCATATATACTTGTTAATTGTTCTATTTTTTTTCTGTTTGTGTTAACCTTTACATTCAGAACTCTATATTGTGCAACAATTTTGCGTCAAGCACTCTTGTCTCTTGGAGAATCTTGGGATACATGGGGAATAGACTTAAGATTCTCTGCTGCTATGGAGCTTACATTCTTTTGCAGGAGACAAACAGCATGATAAAAAAGCAAAATATATAGTCTTTTAGAAAGAAAGAAAAAAAATAGAACATATGCGAAAAAGATATTTTTCAGTATTTGTTTTCATCGATAGGAATAATTTTCTTTTTACTTTGTACAATTAGCAAGTTTCCCACTTGATCAGAATGTTTTTTTCCCTCCAATTTTATTGCTGGAGTTGAGATTTAACTTGAGTAGATATAGAGGTATTTAAATTACATGTTATGTGTGTTAGGCATTTTAGACTCAGTCCTAAATTCCTTTTAAATCTCTAATTTTAAAGCTAACATTCTTTTAAGCTGACTTTATTCTGTCTATAAAAATCTCTAGAATATAAACAAACAAGTAAAGAAAGAACAGAAATCAGGTAATCCTCACGTTTTCAACAGATTGAATACAAAAATTTCATCTGTTATGTGTTTAGAGCATAGTACTTATTTTCTTATTTCAATAATGTTAAAAATGTTGATCAAACACCAGCAGCCTAACTTAAAAAGAAAACAAAAACAGAATATGAAAAGCCAATTTTAAAAAGAAGTAATCAATGCCAATAAGTGATAAAAATATTTAAATTATATTAATTATCTAGCAAATACAAGTTAAAATAATAATTTATAATACAGGCAAATATTTATGTCTATATGTATATACACTTATAGTAAAAATTGGAGGAGTAAATTAATTTTTACTCTAACAAATAAAATAAGATATATCTATGTAATATCAAAATTATACTTTGAAAAGTATTAAAGCATATAGAAAAGACACATAAGGACTGTTTAGCAAAGAACAGAGGATATAAAATTCTATTGTGTGATAATTCTTTGTTTCCAATTATATAACATACACATGTACATAGAAATATATAAATAATGGTTGACATTTAATGAGTGCTTACTTTGTTTCAAATGCTGAGCTAAGGATTTTATGAGGATTATTTCACTAAATCCTCATAAGAACCCTATTATGTAGGTACCAGTATTATCTGCATTTGACAGATGAGATGAGTTTTAGAGAGATTAAGTTCACAAGGCTAGTTATTGTGGAATCCCGGATCTGAACCAAAGCGGTGAGATTCCAGAGCCTTAATTACTATGCCAACTTGGAGGTCAACTGAAGTTACTCTTTACGATAAAAACATAATTAGTTTGAGACTGAAGTCATAATCCAGCTTCCTAATGGTAAGGCCGGTGTTGTCCCCAAGATTACTAAAATTTCCAGAGGCTTATGTTATCTTTGCTTTTGATTCATAGAAGTAAAATTCATTATAACAATAGAAACTGTAAATATGAGGACCCTCTATTCTTAAGAGCCTCAGGTGTTTCTGACACCAGAAAGACTGTTGCTTGTCTTTTATTAGAGCCTCTTAATCCTGCTGTCCTGCCCTCTTCCCCCACTCCCCGCTCCTCTTTCTGCCCTACCTTTCCCTGATTAACTCTTCACTTCTCCTGTAGAGTAATTAAATTATCGTTTCGCTGTTTCCTTCCAATTCATGTTGCCTGAGAGTCACCTTTGAAGACATTTTGCTAAATGAAAATACTTTCCCCCTAAAAGTAGATGCTGTTAATGATTATTTATCTGCTACATTAAATAAATATGAAAATCTAAACAAATATATATATATATAACAGACAATGCTTGCTGAAATACAGATGGGCAATATACATTTGAGAAATTTTTCAGTCTTACTTAGGAATTAAAGAAAGGCTAATATAAATATAGTCACATTACCATGTTCACCTTGGAAGTTGGAAAACCTTCAAAAATACATTACTCAATGCAAAGAAAAGGTGTTTTGATAGTATTTACTAGTGTGAACTTTACATTGCTACTTCTGGCAATTTATTTGATCCTATATTAAAAAGAATCTTCATACTAAATTAATATATTTTGATCCTATAATTGTATAAATATCTTCTAAATCAGCGGTCCCCAACCTTTTCGGCACCAGGGACGGGTGCTCCTATGAGAATCTAATGCCTGATGATCTGAGGTGGAGCTGAGGCAGTGCTGCTAGCGCTGGGGAGTGGCTGCAGATACAGATGAGGCTTCACTCACCTGCCCGTCGCTCACCTCCCGCTGTCCGGCCCAGTTCCTAACAGGCCAGGACCAGCACTGGTCCATGACCCAGGGAGTGGGAACCCCTGTTGTAAATGGGAGAATCTTCTCTTTTTTATATATAAACAACAATTCCTATTGTTTCTTATGACCTTTAATGTTACTTATATCCAGATAATAGAGTTAATAATTCATCAATCTATATAGAGCATCTTTATATCATAAAACTATATCTGGCCATTATAAAAATCTAGTTTTATATATATGTTTATATAAATGAATGTATCAACATATACGTATAAACTTTAATTCTAATTCTTAGTTCATGGTAATTTTCCCTTCTAGGTGTACAGCTATTTCATGTGGCACTATTTCAGTGACATTTTATAGACAAATAATCAACCTTTTTTTGATAGTTGAACATATGCTGATATTTAGTTTGGGAGGCCTTAGCAGAAAAATTAGGGTCTTCGATCAAGGTTTGGAGGGCTGAGAGAAGGGGAGAAGGATGTGCGAGATTTAAGTTGGAACAGAAACCAGTCTTCATTCAAATAACATTCAGAATTCAAACTCTAAGTTCAAACAACAAAAGTATTCACAGATCTGAGCAAAAAGAAAACTCATTAGTAGCTCAAGGTTTCACATTTCTTCAGAATTAAGAAATTGATAGTTTGACTTGGACTATAGATAGAAAAATTCCCCGAGTGAATATTTGATTAATCATTTCTGTTTATGGATAACTTCTGAATCTCAAATTTCACATGTTCATGGATATAGGAATAGTCACATCTACAGAAACAATCCAGATCTCTATATGCCAGCTTTGACCAGGAACTTCTGCCTTCAAATTTCTAGAAATTGCTAAGATGGCTGCAAACGAGACTCAGCTACTGTTTGCCAGCTTTGAAAACAAGCTCCTCCACGACACTGCTACTGTCATTGAGTCCTACCTGCCTGAAGCATCCTCTGTAATATTGTGGAATTAGGAGTCGCTGCTCTTCTCCCTGGCAAACCCCTTACCAGTCCAGAAAACCATGAATATTGTAGGTGTTTTAACATATGTCACTATTAGCTTTAATGTCAGAGGGTGAAAGTTACATAAGTCTGTGTAACACATAGTCAGGAAGCATTCCACAGCAAAATTCCCTATGAACCCAAAATTGCATCTGTGAAGGATGAATTCCTTTCAATTTACAGTCATCGAAACAAACAGAAAGACAAAAATATTTACCTTAAAGCTCCACCAGCACCACCACCAAAATGGTGACCCGGTGATGCTGGACACGTCACTGGTTCTCTTCCTCCTCCTAATCTTAGTAGAACTGCAATCATCAGAACAGAACCCTATTTTTAGTTTGTTTAACTGGTACCAGTTCAGCTTCACCTCCAAAATGTTTTC
The DNA here is from genome assembly GCF_000325575.1 of Pteropus alecto. Taxonomy (NCBI): domain Eukaryota; kingdom Metazoa; phylum Chordata; class Mammalia; order Chiroptera; family Pteropodidae; genus Pteropus; species Pteropus alecto. Next base: position 12,246,534 of record NW_006440645.1, on the reverse strand, counting down.
TATGATACAGCTTGAATGTGGGTTGAATCCAGGCTCCCTTTATCTTCAAAGGACACGTCAGCTGGTACTGTAAATTAGCAGATATGAATCAGTATGTAGAAATGAGGGGAGGAGAAACTCCATCTTGCTAACATCTTCTGAGCATCAAAATCAAATGTAGCTATTAGAGGTTGGATGTGTAACCAGTTCCAAATATGGCTAGTGATGGGCCTCAGTTTTATACAGATTGTTTATAATTTGAGTGCTTTTATGTGTAGAGCCCTCAATGTTTAGTATCAAAGGTAGAAAAACTCATGACTACTCAACTTCTATCACCATCTGATGGTGACTTTTGAATTACTTTTGAATTACATCCGAAGATCCTAGAGAATTAGTCCTGTCTCTCCTGAGCTATTCCACTGAAATGTCATTAAGTTAGAAACGGGAAAGGTCAATATCATACAACTTACACAATTTACAAAGTAATTGCTACTAATAATTATTAATTACAAATCATTAGTTTCTAATGGATGATTTTTTCTCAGTGAATATTTATGTACCAGTAGATTAAATGCAGAGAAGTTTTTAAGTAGCTTATGCTTTATTTTTAAGATTCCAGGTGTGCAGTTCATCTGCATATAACTATGACACCCACACAAGGATGCAAGTTTATTCTCCAGAGTAAATGAGGCTCCTTGTAACTTTCTTCGGAGATCAATTCGGCACAAACCACATTATTTATTCAGGGTGACATTAAGATGTTCACTCTTCGCAAGAATAATCATATCGATGATGTTTTCTTTGGAACACTTACACAGAAATACTGCAGAGGAGTGCACGGCATTTTCTTTGCAATTTTTATTTTAACATGTGATTATAAGTTTCTGTGTATGCTAAGTCACTTCTGCAAGATTTCCCAGATTTAATTTAAACTTTTAAGTTTTATGTATACTTCTAGATTTCCAAATAAGTAACATCAGGAGGATTTTTACCATTGCTACTCTTCCATGGAAGCAGATAGTAAAAATTAAAGATATATAAGGATGCCAAATTCTTTTTTCCAAAGGGACTCAAAAGGAAAAATAAAAATGGAAAACACCGAACAACGTAAGAAAAGTCATGATAGTCATATAAAGCTCTGGGTAAAACAAATCTCCTAAAGAAGCAGATAGATCTTTTTACAATGAACTAAGCATTTTTATGGTCCACTGGAGCACATACTACAAAGTGGCAATGAGGAAGGTTAGATAAGTCTATAAACTAAGACTGTGTTTTTGCAAGGGATAGTAAACAGCTCCAGGATGTATCCACAAAGGCTTTTTACACTAATGACAGATGCAGAAGGTAACATGTGACTGAGGCGTTATTCATTCGTTTCCATTTTCTATATAGACTTTGCTTCTGGGCTTCTGGCTCTAAATCTTGCTGTTGCCTGTTTAGAGTTAACATCTTTTACACAATTAACTCTTGTGGCTCTTGGCCCTGAAGGAATTGCTGATCATTCAGTGCTATCTACACATTTCACTTTCTGAAAGAAAAGAAGTAATTTCCAGATCTTACAGTATAGATTTCTTATAAGCCATGTAGCAACCTTTGTAAACCGTTGGACAATTTGCATGTCAAAAATTATAAGTAATTTTTTAAAAATTTCAGAGATCTTGGAAAAAGTCAATAAAAGTCAAAGATGTAATATGTATTCCAGATAATTTAAAGGAAAAGTGATAACACATTGGCCAATATTGAAATAAAAACTTAAGTATGTCCCCAAAGTAGTGTAGTCATAAAAAGAAATAATTTAATAAACACTATTTTGTTCTTCTAAATAGAAATCATATTAAACAATGTAATTATACTTAGCTGACAAACTGCATAGTAAAAGCCAATTCCGTAAACAATGAAATAATCCAAATATTAATGGGACAAATAAACAAGTTAATTTAACTCAGCTTTAGAAAAACATGGGAAAAAAATAACTACATATGCTAATGTTAAGAACAATTTCTACTTCTTTAAGAGTTACGTAGCAGTAATCAATCTCAGAATTAGAAGGAATTGCTGAAGTTAGAAGCAAGTCATTATGAATATAATATTTGAAAGTAATATTTTAAAATGTATTTTGATTACTTGAAAAATAAAACTTACAGTTGGAGAAAAATTCAATATTTACAAAATGATTTACAATGAAAAATCAGTATTTTTCTCACTTCTATCTCTTAATCTTTCCCCTCCCAGGAGCAATCATAACATTTTTACAGTCTTTTTGACATATTCTTACAAATATTATAATGTAAAACAATTCACAATGTTTGTATAGTTCTTCTGCCTTATTCTTTTTAAAGACTGCAAAATACTTTATTGTATGTGTATGTCACGATTTATTTTTAGAATTTGATAGTTTCCAATATTTTGGTACTACATCTGATGATAATACTTGTGTGTATGTGTATTTCTAGATGAATAACACATTTTACCAAATCTTTACTGTTGACCATAAGATATGCCATTATATTTTGTTACCATGAAAAAAGAAAAACATCACCATATAAACGATATGAACCATCGATTATAAAATGTGCCTTGATTTTAAAGATATTAAAATGTCTTAAAATCAAGAAAAAATGGTAACAAGATGTGCATTTTAGAACCAATGAAATATGATACTAAAATGTAACATTGCTAAGTCAGACTGCCAGACTGCCACCTATTATTGCAAGCTAAATAATTTACATCCCATTGACAACATAGGACAATACCTGTTTCCTTTTTCCAAAATGGTGCATATCAAATTTTGAATCTTAGCCAGTCTCATATGTTAAAAAAAGTAGTCTTAATATGTAGAAATGACAGTGGTATTTCCTATATCCTCACTATCTACTCGCTGAACTACAGCAGATTTCTATCTGGCTTTCTGCCACTAACCTCTTTTTTTGGTCGCTCTCCCCATTTCTACAAAAATTATTTTCTCCAAAATATTTTTGGTTAATTTTCTTTTTTGAAAAACTTCTCTCGTTTTTTTTTTTTTTTTCACAACTACAGAACAAAACCCAGCAGTGTATTGTGGATGCTATTTCAGTCTTGTAATCACCTGGCCGTCTGTTCTGTCCCAACTCTTCCGTTCCCCCCATTCCCAACAGAACAAAACCCAGCAGCGTATTATGGATGCTATTTCAGTCTTGCAATCACCTGGCCGTCTGTTCTCTTCCAACTCTTCCGTTCCCCCCATTCCCGAGTCACTACAATAGGTCCTACTTTAGGAAATAAGAATATTTAACATAAAAATATGTAAACACTTATTAACAGAAAATTATTTTTTCTTCTGACTGTACAGAGTAAATATTGTTATTCTGTTAGACTCAATAGGATTAGTCATGAATTAAATAATGATGACAAGAAGAAGAAAAAAGTCAAACATGACTCTGATGTTTGAACCTGGACGATTTGAAGACTGTGCTGCTGGTAGCAAAATTCAGAGAATATGCAAGGAGGCAGGTTTAGGGGAAGCTAATGTGTTCAGTTTGGAATATGTTGAAGTCTTTATGAGAATTCTCTAGTGGAGACAACAAAGCACAGTTGGAAGTGTGAGTATAAAGATTTGAGGAGGGGTTAGCCTTAGATAATATGTGCATTAAAAGAAATATAAGAATAATATCACAAAATCATTTAAATCACTGAACATTGTATTTACTTACATTTTTATTTTGTACAAAGGAAAATTTTTCACTGTGTATTTATGCAAATCAAATTTGTAATGACTCATTTGTTACATATCTATATACTTTTAAGCCTGCCTCTTGTGCTAACATCATAAAATGTGCACATATTTAAAAACCAAAGTAAAGGACTAGATTATTTTATTTAAATCCAGAAAAAGGATAATTCATAATGTAGTAGATTCTTTCTGATATCCAAATACATTTTGAATTGTAGTATGCAGGATTGTGCCTCTTGGTTGTCATGGCAACTGCATCTCAAATTTAGAGCATCAAATCTTCATTTTCTATGAATTGCCAAAAGACAAGAAATAAGAAATAAAAAAGCAATATATTAAATGGCTTCTTTATTTGTTATTTCAAAGTAGCAGATATAAATCTTATGTGATAAAAAATATTGTTCAGTTAGAGGGATAACTAATCTTAATGGTGAAATTTTAAAATTGAACTAATAAGCTATTATTGATAAATATATTTTATCAATAAATATCAATTTATTAATAAGTACCCCAATTTTTAATAGTACAAGCTTGAAAAAAATGTATATTAGCTACCAGAAAGTCATTTTTATCTCCTGCTAAATATTAGCTATCTGGACAATAATTGGTTGAGGTTTTTTGAAGACATAGTAATTATGATTTTGTTCAGTTCTATTTTAGTTACAATTGTATCATATATTAAATGAAAATTTAATACCTTATTATTTTCTAGCTTACTCTTTGACACTCAGATGCCTAATGTACTATATAACTAGCCTCTACCATTATGATTCTCCACATAAAATAATAATCTGTACTAGAAAAATAAAAATGGCTTATGTCGATATTTTGTTTGTGAGGTTAAAATATGATAATTTTCCAACCTTAATAAGTGTTCTTATTTGTAACATAGTATATTAAGTGTATTTTGGCATGTGAATGAGCATATAGACCTCTTTAATAGTAAATATAGGTCTAAAGCGTTGACGTATGAGGAAAAAGAATTAAAAATTTGAAAGTCAATCAAAGGATCTGCTTGCTATGTAGGTAGAAATACAGCTCCTGATTAGGAAACATCCACACAGAAGTTGAATAAGTATATAACAGATTATTTCCAAGATAATTTTTTGTTTAAGTCACCCATGTGACTGATGTTGGCTCTGGTGAAGTCTAATACCCCCTTTTACCTGAGAACTTCAGTAATTCCATGTACATATTTGCCTTGCTAGGGAATTGTGAAAAGCAAACTACAGCATAGAACTTGATATATTTTTTAAATTAATAGTGGCTAAAATAATATTTTATTACTAAGGGTTATTTTACCTAGAAACAGTGTAATAATATATACATAAACAATTAGAAGATAAAAACGTACGCATCAAAACTGACCTTCTCTAAAATTAATTTCTATGAATGTTTTAATCAATGCTGGCCAAACGTGGCAACATTGATTTCTTTCCCGGTAAGGAAATAGGTAATGCACAGTGAGCGACAATATGCAGCCTTATGTTGATGGAGATAGCCCTCTCTTCTGTTCGTGACTGGATGCAGCTAGGGAATGAACCGTTTGAGCTGAAATGATTGGTTTTGTTGCCTTTCTGATTTTGCTGAACTCACTATTTAAAAAAATCTGAATCAATAAGCTATTCAGGCAATTGTGCAGATATGACTTTTTATTCTTAAGTCGATTTGACATGTGGTGGATTTTGGCGTGAATCTAATCAGAGGAGAGACCCATTTCCAAGCAGTGAGCTTCAGGCTAAGATTTCTTTTGCAAGTAAGTCCAGAAATCCATGTGTTAAAATGTGACTCTGCCCTAACGAGGGGAAAAATCACATCGTTGAAAGGCACCTCCAAAGTCAAGACTTTTCATGTAAGCTTTATTTAAATCATCTAAGTACTAGTCATCCTATTTTTAAACTCTGGGCCTAAAAACTTTGTAATTTTTTTTTTTTTTAATATTTTGCCTTAAAGCCACTTATGCTTTAATAGTAACTTAAAATGTTTAGATTATTCTCTTAAATATTGGAAAGAGCAGGAGGTTTGGGTCAGACTATTCATAGGTCATTGTATCATTTTGTATTTGTATGATCTTAGACAATAAAAAAATTACACTAAGCTACCTTTATCTGAAAAATTAGGTAACTGTTATCACTCAGAAAGCTGTTATGAGGGGAAAAAAAAATAGTAAACCACCTGCCACCCAGCACAAAACAGGCATCTGATAATCATTTAATCCCCTCCCTTCTTCCCACTCTGTACTCTGGTCTCAAATAATCGTTTGCCTTGAACTTTGCCTGTCATTAATGTACAGATTCTGTTGCACAAGAAGCAAATGAGGCTAAAGGATATGTTGAATAGAAAAGTAAAATTTCTTAGAGCAAGCATTTTGAGTAGGTTATAAATATCACAAAGAAACGTGTAATGATAGTTTTTGGAACATCTGCACAAACAAAATAACCATCTAAGTAAACAGAAGAGTAGGAAATGTGATTTTTTTTTTCCTGCAGATATTTGGCTCGAGCAGCTACCCTTTGATTTATGTAATTTTATCATTATGCTGCAACAGCTTTCATTCTGAATTATTCATTCAACATAAGCTAACAATAAAGGCAATGTCTGTCTTCAGCTAAAAATTCTCTGACTTTAAGAAGGCTGTTTAAATGAGCCACGGAGTTTTTTTTACGGTCTGAATAGATGTTGGTCTTGGACAGACCACGTTTTGGGGAAATTTATCACAGCTTTAAGAAAAGCTACACATACACTAATAGAATAGGGCTGTCTTTGAGCCATGTCCTTGAATGGCCACTAATTTCTTTTCTTAGCTCCCTGCTTGTCTGGAGAGAGTTTCATTGAAAGGCCTGTAATGAAAATAACAGCACGAATATTGGCTTCTGCTGCTAAAGGTACTCCAGATGGTTACATGTTTCTGAAAATGCATTTCCTTATATGATTAGTTTTCTCAGCCTAGGCTTTCAAATGTAAAATCAAGGAATAATCCATCATTATAGTAATATTTGGGGTCTTTATCAACACAGCCCACATTAATATATGGAGCACACTGAAACTCAACTAATTTATTTTTTGCATTTAGCTAGATATTTTAAACCCAAATGTTTATAGATTATGCAATACATACCTTTTGCGTAAGATCACTGTACTGTAAGGTTGTATCACGTTAAAATTATATGATTTCAATTCTTTACTGTTACTTATCCTCTTAGATTACTAGAACTTTAGATTTATTCTTTAAACTAAAATTCTTTGTCTGTAAAAATATATTTACAGGAATTTGAGATTTTCTATTAATATTCTATATATTGATCTTTCACCTATATTTTTAAGATAAGGCTGTAAATTTTTATTTTTATTAAGAAAACCTGACACAGCATTTGGAACAAAGACTAATCTGTTGAATGAATTATTTATATGAATCTCTGATATGTAAATAAAATGCATATAAAATGATGGAGTATATTAAATAAATTACTACTTGAGACAGCATATGCCAACATATGTCTAATACTTGGCATATAGTAAGCATTCAAGTAAATGCCCATAATTGCTATTATTCTTAAGTTCCTAGTCATCCCATATCTATGTTACAATAACAAACATTTATTATCTACTATATGATATGCTAGGCACTACGTTATATGTTTATATTTAGTCATAATCTCATCACAATTCTGAGATAGCAATATTTATCTCCAATTGCAAGGTAAGGAAGCTATAGCTCGGAAAGTTGAAATAATTTGAGCAGGACCCACAGAATCAGAACGCGGATCCAATTTTCTCTGACTTAAAGCCAGGTTCTCCATGCTGACTAATTGATTCGCTCTTAGCAGACTCTTAGATTAACGTACACATCGAAATTTCTTTTTAAGATTTGAGTGAGCACATTTAACCGATTCATAAAATTTCAAAATGTTATGGCATAAAACATCCATTTAGTATGTTCACAGATTCTATAGGTCAAGAATTCAGTCAGGACACACTCCAAGGGATTGGACACCAAAATGCCTGGGGCTTCATTCAGAGCACAAGAAGGCCGAGCTGAGGAGCGGCATCAGCTGAAGGTACACTCACTCATTTTTTTGACAGTTGGTGCTGGCTCTTGTCCAAGACCTACCCACCTGTGGCCTCTCTGTGTAGCCTGGGCTTCCTTATAGTAAGTGGCTGAGTTCCTGGCATAAGCATACCAATAGAAAGGTCAGGCAGAAGCCATGTCCTTCTGCTGACTTGGACTCAGAGGTTACAGAGCAACGTGTCCCCTGTCATCTACAGGTTGAAGCAGTCACAAGCACAGCCGATTCAAGGGAAACAAATAAACTGCATCTCTTGAAGGGAAATGGCAATATTCTGAAGTAGTGTATGGGATCAGAAATAATCCTGTGGCAAATTTCGGAAAATACTATCTGCAAAAATTATAAATAGCAATTATTTTAACCAAAGAAATAAGATATACATAGAAATACTAAGTGGAAATGCATTGGCCTAGTGTGCTAAAATTTTACAAAGTTTACTGAAGTAAAACATGTATCCTAAAGGTCTCGTACAATGTATTAGATCAACACTGTCCAGTAGAATTTATATTCTACATATCTAGTGAACATGCATCTAATGAAAACATATCCCTACTTAGCTGTGTACAGTAAAAGTAGAAGGTAAGCCCTAATTTTGCTCTTAAATTGAGCTTTTCCAGACTGATTTTTATAAGAATTTAAATGTGGCAATAATTAAATGAGTATGAGCTATTTAGAGAAGTCACTAAAAACTGAAAAAAAAAAAATTAATTAAAACTAACATGATCCAAATTCGAGCTACTGTTTTGCTCTTTTTTACAAATTGATAGCTAGAATAAAGTAGAAAACCAATCATTTTAATCTTTAAGTAGTAGGAAAATCCACATAAGGAAATGTAAGTTGAATTTCTGTTTCAGTCATAATCCAACAAGTAAATTCTTCTGATATAGAGGCTGCCTTCTTTGGGGGAACATCTCATCATCTGTCTATAATTCACTATCACAAATTCACAAAAATTTTCCTATCTAGGGATTTAGAAGGTGAAGATTTAAAGAATGTGGTTAATGTAGCTATTGATCCCAATGATTATTTTAGTTAATATTCCTGTTTGAATAAGTATTAGAGGTGAACTGAAAGTGGGTGAACAAGAAAAACTTCATTATGTCTGTCATTAACAAGCATGCTGGCAACACAGTGGTTCCTGGGCTGGATTAAAGAACTTTAGCTCTTAAAGACTCTAGCTCAGCTCTCTGCCATTCCCTTGTCTTCTCACAGTCTGAGAATGCCGTGGCCATTGTAGGCGTTGCTTACAGAAAGAAAATATCCAGAGCAAACAAGGAGCCATGTTCTTGTTTTCTGTATGCCTTTGCGAGTAATGACATTTTGTTCCTGTAAGCCCTCCAAATGTTTCCTGCAACACTTTGTTTAGGGTTGCATCACATGCCTGTACTTAAACAGTCAGAGGAAAAGGAAATTAAATTATCATGCTTGGCTTAGTCTAATCAGCCTTTGTCCCCCAAGGCTAGGAAAAGAACATGATTAACATGACCACCCAACATGTGAACAAAATATGGGTCCTATTAGCAAAGAGGAAGCAGAAAGAAGGCTCTTGCATGGACCAGCCCAGGGCCTCTCAGGTTTTAATGGTCATACAATCAACTGGAGGTCTCGTTCAAATGCAGATTCTGATTTTAATATACTCCAAGGTGGTGTTGATGCTGTTAATTTGTGGACCACACTTTAAATAGAAAGGACACAAACTGTGGACTACATCACTTCAGATATTAATCTTATGATAATATTCCCCTCTTTGTTTTATTTGTGATGTTTTCAAATGATGCAGGTCGATGTTGAAAAATAGATGCCACAATATAATCTGTAAAATCCTTGTTAAAATAGACCCATAAATCAAACAAATGGATATTTTTCAACATATAACATCATTTTGTAATTAAATATAACTTGTGTTTATTATCCACACAGGCACATAGATTTAGAGTTTGCCAGTGAATGATGAAATAGAATGGATAAACAATAGCATAATATAAGAATAAAGAATATTCATAAATTTTGATTCATAAAGATTTTTCAGTATATATATAACATAAGCCAAGACATAGCTAGAACATTTTTATACTTATCATGAATTTTATAGGAGTTATAATATTTTTAACAAACCAGTCCTCCAATTACTAAAAAATATATCGAGCCTTTCTTTATGTTACCAACTTTAAAAACTGACTCATTTTCTCCGAATTGGTTTTGCAATTCAGAGAATTGCAAATTGGTTAGGCAATTTCACTTTTAAATGGCCTAGTAATTGTGAATTATAACCAAAATATGTGTAATTCATGACTCAAAAGCCAAGGTCACTTTATAGAGATGTAACCCATATCTTGACTAAATTCTCCAATGGGAAACCTGGCATCATATATCAGAAGATAATTTTTTCCAAGAAAAATAATTTTTAAATTATATACTTGGCAACTGATAAATTCTCCTCATCAAAAAACTTATGAACTCTTACAGCCTTTTAAAAGTCCACAATAAGTATTTCTCAAAGTCTTAGTACTTGAAAGCACAATATGTCTGCGGATATTTTCTGAGAGCCTGTCTCACAAACCTGCTTCATCTCCCTCTGCTGGCACTGCCTTTGTATGGCAGGGTTGGCCCTCACCATTTAGTGGAATTCCTATGCCAGAATTGCTGGCTGTTCTAATTAATGTTGTCCGTACGTACTTTTAATCCACACCTAGCGAAAGTTCTGATGTTTAAAGTAGGCAACCCAAGCAAATTCATTGCTCAAAATAGCTGCTGGATTGAGTGTAGAATTTCTTAGTTTCTTGCTTAAAGAAAGAGTTCCAGGTTTTTAGAATAAAGAAAAAAAATGGGGAAATGAATATTCACATATTTTGTTCCCTGCTACATCACTAGTGTTCAGAACAGTGCCTGCTTGGCACGTAGTAGGTGTTCAGTTTGTGGTCAAATAAATAAATCTTTCTGATTATATAATACAATATTCCTTCTTTATGTATTCAACCAAGATTTGAAAACAATCTTATCTTCTTGTTTAAGAACCAGTAGATACAGTGAGATACCAATAATTGACACACCTACCTAAGAAAATTTTTTTCTATATCATAGTATCCTCTTTAAATAGTTTTATAGTGTCTTCTTTGAATAATTTAGCAATGTTTTGTACATGTAAAGAATAATTTTCCTGCTGCTTCACGTTGAGTGTAGATGCCAGACCTTCAAAGGTATACCTAGAAAAATATTTATGCTGATTAATGGGAACTTTGGAATAAGTTTTGCAAATACAACTTTGAAAATTTTTAGCATCTTCCATTTAGATTGTATTCTGCATAGTTCCACTGTGGTTCATGCAGCATAGGCAGTTTGCATTTTTCTACTGTTTATTCTGTAGGCAGCATAAAGCAGAATAATGAATGCTTTTTCATTATCATGATGTATGCAACCAAGCTGTTAAATTCCTAAAGGAAAACTCAGCACCGAAATCATAGATCTTCTTAACAATTTCGCATTTTATGATAATTATTTAACACTAAATAATTATTTTTAAAGGAAAAAATGAAACTCTATATCCTATAATTAAATGTAAATATATTGACCAACATTCTTATTTGCCTAGTACAATAATCTAACTTTTTCTCCTTTCACAGTGTTCACTGTTTAATGGAATTCTACCCATTATATTACAAAATAACATTCGATCAAGGAAATACCACAAGAAAACAATAAATATCCCTATTGAACCAACAATTGCTGGGTCTTAAGTTGCTTAATTTGTGGATGACAGTAGTGTAGTAGTGTGACTGAAGTAGCTAGTTATCGATCAGAATTTCTGGTCCTCCTCCCAGAGTGCAGAATCGTTGCTGAAACAGAACTAGCTTCTCTCAAGCATTTGTAGCCATGTGAAATGTGAACATCCGTAAAGAGTATTCCTTTCTGAAGAAGGCTTTTAAGGAGCACATGGGGCTTTCCACAGCTTCTGTTTCCACTGTCCAGAAGCAGAGGACTCTAAGCACTACAGCAGGGGTCCCCAACCACCAGGCCAGAGAGCTGGTACTGGTAGGCGGCCTGTTAGGAACCAGGCCACACAGCAGGAGGTGAGCGGCCTGCGGCCTGCGAGTGAGCAAGCAAAGCTTCATCTGTATTTGCAGCCGCTTCCCAGCGCTAAGATCACTGCCTCAGCTACACCTCAGATCGTCAGGCATTAGATTCTCATAGGAGCACCTGTCCCTGGTGCCAAAAAGGTTGGGGACCGCTGCACTAGAGGATCGGGGAATCAGAAGATACTAGAGACCCGAGTCACTGAGTCACTATGTGGACAAAAGCCCCTCACTCACCAAGAATGATAGGAAGCATTGGGCTATTTCATAAGTGAAAAATCAAATATCGTGTGAAGCCACTAATATGTTGAAGTTTGCTTGTTTCAGGAGCTAGCATTACCCCAACGAAACCACTAATCACTGTGCTTTACATAACTCAGAATATTAAATAAATAATTAAACGCGTAAAACAATTATGAAAGCTAAACAAGTATAACACATATAATTAAGAGACATTAATAGCATAAGCTTTTGATTTAAAATAATGAGTAATTAGTAAATAATGATAAAACACCGTTAAAATGCATGGTATGGGTCAGGAACTAAGCATTCATTTAAATATTACAAAGATCTGTGAATTTGTTGTTCTCCATTGTATGAATGTGGCAACTGAAGCTCTAGAAAGGTAATTATCCCAAAGTTGTAGACTTAACAAATGTTGGAATTTGGAATTAAATAGAAGCCTTTCCACTTCCATAGCTGATTTAGTTCCATTATTATCTGCTGTCTTCTAAAATAGGTGTTTGAGAAGTCGTCTCTCTTTCCCCATTACTTACAGTGGTCTACAGGAGATACTCCTACTTTCTGGCTAAAAATTTATTTTAAGATCTTTGCAATCAGATTGTAACTCTTGTTACTTTGCTGAAACTAGGCAACTCAGATTTCATTTTTAAGTAGATTTAAGAATGTAACAGATAAAGAACAATCTCAGAAAGATACTATGCTTAAAATCATAAAGGAGGATAATATGTCTTATGCTACTATTTGTGTAAATGTCAAAACAGGAATTAATAATGTATCTGCTTATGTACATACAGGATATATTTGAAAAG
>NW_006440645.1:12152262-12233604 GCF_000325575.1 Pteropus alecto | reverse complement strand
AGACTTACATTTCATAGGCCTTATGTAACTTTTAAATATTTAATTCAGAAAATAAGATAAAATGCACATTTTCCCAGAAATATATCCACATTTATTATTCAGGTTACTGCTACATTAGACACCTATGACTAAATTTCTTCCTAGACAGTATCTTTTGTTCCTATTCATGCTGATTCTTCCACCTGGAATGTCTTTTCTCTGCCAAAATCTAATTCAGCTTCCAAGGTTGTTAAGTTTTCCCTGATTTCTTCCACATCAACAGAATAATAAAACTACTAGATTCTCATAGGAGCACCTGTTGTGCGTGTGCGTGTGTGTGTGCGTGTGTGTGTGTGTGTGTGTGTGAGAGAGAGAGAGAGAGAGAGAGACTGAGCTATTGTGAGATCTGAGTACACACATTATCAGATCATACATTTCTTAAAATTAGAAATCATATTGTATTCATCTTTGTTCCACAAACTCTAGTCCTATCTGGGTTAGAGCAACACAATAGATTATTGAGCTCTGGTTGAGCCAGTCCTCAGTGACATGTAGACTGATTTCTTCCAATTTACCCACCACAATTCAGATCTCAAAGACTTCCGTATAACTTATCTTCCCCTCTCAAATCATGCATCATAATCCCCTTCCCAAGATATAGGTTCTATTATTTTTCTTACTTACAAGGCACAGACAATCTTTTTGTCATGATTGTAGTAGAGAGAAGTTTTTATCTCTCTAGTCGTCACATAGGAAACAAATAATGAAATACAAGACATGGTGAGTGTAGATATATTCGTCACTGTAAAAACGATTTGATGTTTTAATACAAGTTTTTAAAAATCTTCAAACTCTTTTGAAATTATTTCAGTCTTTTTTTCTGTGGTTTTTAGAGGAGATGTTTGAACATGTTTAGTAGAAATTGTAAAAGGACACACACACAAAAATTGGTGTGATTATTAACCAGCATAAAATTCCTAATACATATATATTTTTTTTCAATGGAATTAGCACCCATCTCTGCCTACTATGTACCTGTTCCTAGATTTACCTTAAATCAGTCTCGGCATTTAGTTCTATTACCAGTGATGCAATAAAAGAAATCATTGAGTGAAAGGTACACATTAAATACTTTTGTTTTTTCTAACAATGTGTATATGTGTGTGTGTGTGTGTGTGTGTGTGTGTGTGTATGATCACCAAGAAAAAAGAAAAAGAAAAAAATATATATTCTTTGGAAAAGGAGGAAAATACAGTGTAAAATATATAAGCCAAGAGTTGTTTTTAATACTAATTAATATAACATCATTCATGATCCATTTATAGAGTGTGAAATCTCAAGGCAAGGTAAAGTTTCATTATATTAAGAACATTCATTAAGTGTATGATTTTCACAAACTTATCTGTCAATCCTGAGTTCAGGAAAATATTAATAATAATAATATATAAACTGGGAAATTGAACAGACTTTGAAAAGCTATAAGCAAAATACTTAGGGCTTAAAGCCATGTAATAAAATTTTATTATGATAGATTTCAAGACAATAAAAATTAATTGTCTACAACTTGAGTGAACAGTGTAATAAATGGCTAATGCAGATGACTTAGGTCATAGCTTAGAAACTTGTTAATGATAATGAATGAGAAACTACGGTTAAAACAACTTTCCAGACAAAATTACTCAGTCGTGAAAAACACCGAGAGAACCACACACAACGGCAGCACTTGAGCAATAAATCTCCCGTGTCCTCCCAGATGCTGTGTTGTCCAGTATAAAATATTTATGGTAGATTTATATGCATTTCTTCTATGCGACTTTAGCTGGGGACCTAGACCACATTGTTAATCTTTTCGGAGTCCTTTCTGTTAATTATTCTTCACAGCACTTCAGGAGAAGCTTGTATTGTTATTCAACCTGCATGAATGATAAACAAAATAGCATCTGTATATGTAAGGATTTAGTGCAGTCACGGAGATGAGATGAGGAATACTCACGGTTTGCACTTGGTCTTACCTTTTCATTGTACAATTAAAATAATTGTGATTTTTATCTTTCACTCTAAAGGTCTATAAAAATATAGTATAAATCTACTCTGGACTATTTTTTATGTGACTGATCTTCAGTATTTTTTCCCCTTCTATAATTAATTATTGAGATTAAAGAAGAAAAAACTAAAATGTAACCAAAATGATAGAACCCTGATGCATTATCTTGCATTTTAGCTGGAATAGAGAACTATTTAAAAAGGTTTACTGGGTTTAAAATACATTTTCTGAAAATGTTAGCAAATCCCTCAAATTTTGAAAGATTCCTTTGGGTTTTTGCCTATAAATAAAAAATATGAGCAACTCTAGTAATTGCATTTGATAGACACCTTTGGGGCATTTTGTAGGGTGATTTTTCTTTGTGGAGGATTTTTTTTCTTTAATGTTGAGGTGTTTGAAAGAAGTAAAAAAGTATAATATTAAATTCTGGCTGTTATATATTGAACTCATTTAAGAGTACATAAAGCTAGCTGGTTTTTAAAATTCCCTTCACTGTTTTTCTGTCTTGGTGTTTTCATTATGAAAGAAATAACTTGAGAGAAGTGTGGATCTGAGTGGGATCTGGGGCAGGGTCTGTGCCCAGTGACTTCTGCTGTTGTTTGCGTTGTTGGCATGTGCCTCAGCGAGTACCCTGCCCACCACAGACCCAGGGCCATAGTAGGTCAAGTCAACATCAGAAGGAAAGGTGTGACTGTTCCCATTTCTGTTAATGCTGCAAGCCATTGGCTGGTGGCCAGGGCTCCTGAGATGGGCCAGTGATCTCCCCATACCCATGACATTTCTGAAGAGATCTAGGCAAAGCCCAGGAATGTTGACAAGTTTAATCAATGTGGAACATACCATGAGTTCACGTCATTCAAAATGTCATTTAAAACTGTACCCTCTGGAGCACTGGAGAGTATGGCACCCTTTCTAGGAGTGAGAACGTGATGGCCAAAATCTATGTAAATGGTTTCATCAACTGCTTTGTGATGTCAAAAGCAAAGGTAGATAATTAAACTAGTGATATCTTTGCTGAGTATTTTCCAAAAGCCATTTTGTTTATGTTGCCAGGTTGGGTGTCAGCCACTGGATTAAAAATCGGATTGTTGAGATTTTTCGGAGTAAACAACAGGTGAAATCGTGGACAGAGATTGAAACTAGCCCCTATAAAAATAGATAGAGGCTCATCAAAACCTTGTCTAGTGAAATGTTCTGTATATGTGGGGACTCCAAAGTTTACATTTCTTTGGAGTATGAATTTGTTAAAAATGAAACCACGAGCAGTAACCGTAGTAGCGTCATGGGTATTGGGTCGATTCTATTATAGTTGGAAGGGATCAGGTGATGTTCAAAATAATAATTGGTACAGCACTGAGTACGTGGGGTAAATGCCAGTTCTGGTGAAGAGTGGTTGACTGTCAGCCCTGGAAAGGATGAACAACTTCCCCCAAAACAAGTGTTTTCTAATATGGATGCCATTTTGAAACCTATATGGATAGTTTAATTTATAAATGAATACATTATACATACCTGACAAAGATCTGATTTTCAGGAAACATTTGGTTATATTCACCATGCTACACTTTACATCCCCAAGACATTTATTTTGGAACTGGAATTTTGCAGCTTTCGATTCCCTTTACCTATTTTGCCTGCCTTGTACCCCTACCTCTGGCAACCACCGTGTTCTCTGTACATATGAGTTTGGTTTTTGTTGCAGACATATTTAACATTAGCAACAAGTGATGATTTGGTGCAGTGAGTGTGGCCCATATAAGCCACTCTTTCAAGAAAGAAAGTAGGAAGAGAGGAAGGTAATGGTGCCATGAGAGATTATAATTTGACCTAAATGTTATTAAATATATGGAGAGTAGAAAAGAGAAAAAAAATGAATTAGTGTCACTTCAATTTCTCCTCCTCCTCCTCCTCCTGCTTCTTCTCTCTCTCTCTCTCTCTTTCTCACTCTCTCTCTCTCTCTCTCTCTTTCTCTCTCTCTCTCTTTCTCACTCTCTCTCACACACACACACACACACACACACACGCACACACACGCGCACACACACACTCTTCTGTGGCAATTTATCTACGGTTTTAAAACTAGAATGGTAGATATATCATAAAAAGGTGATAAAAATAGGTACTGTACAAACTATGGAAAAGTATTGGAGAAGCTAATGTCGATGGAAGCTGATGGAGGTGTTATCTGGATATAACTATGGTAAGCCATGAAAATTTTAGGAAGTAAAAGGTAGATAAATAAGAAAGGGTTATCTATAGCTTTCCTAAAATTCAGTTTAGGAATGGAAGTGTAATTTGAATACAGAAGGTTAAAGGAGAAGGTAAATACGAACTTTGGAACTTAGAATAAAGCAAAGAAGAAAAAGAGAATATCACCCCAAGTAACTCAATCGATGATTTCATGGAATTATTGTAGATCTAGAAATGTAGAGTGGGCTCCAGAAAAGATGTAGAAGAAATGTGAATACACTAGATGAAAGGGAGAGGATAAAGTAAACATTTTATCATGGGATGTAATCAACTGTTTAATCTCAATCCCATATGTCCCATTTGATTATGTTGACAAGTGAAAAGTACATTCATCTAAAATTTTAAAGTATTTAGACATTAACTAATATAATGAGTCATCTAAATTGTATGTTGCAAATAAAAATTAAATCAACCATTTAAATTGAAGCAATAAGAAATGACATTAAATTATTCAATGACAAATAACTCTATCCAGTTAAATGTCATACACATTTTTTAAGATATTCACTTGTCAAAAAGATAGCTAACTGCTGAAATGATAAATAGTATGGTAAACGCAGAAAAAGGTCAATTAGTAATCTACTGTTTTTGAGATCAACCTCTTCTGGCATTTATTTTATTATAGTTGTATCATTCCCTTTTATTTATAGAATGAAGATGGGTAACTTTTGTGACATCTGCTTCTCTCATTCAGACTAAAGAGAAATTAGATTTAAACTTAGAATTAAAGAAATCATAATACCGTGCTAATCACATCCTTTCCTTTTAAATGGCTATACACAAAATGGGTGCTAAAATACACTTGGAAGGAAAAAATATAACTACTGTAATATTTATAACCCGGATTTTAAATTAGCAAAAAAAGAGGTCATTGCTATGATATATAGTCTTTTGTTTTGAATATTTTTAGCAAATGCCAACTATTTTTGAATTCACGTAAATGAGTTCACGTTGTAGTCACAACTGCTTTGAAAGAATTGTCCAAAAATACAAGATTAGTATGCCATGCTATTATAGAGAGAGAATTGGAGCAATTCTCGTGGTTTTTTTTTTTTTTTTCAGCGTAAAAAAGAAAACCTATTTCCATTTTCAGATTTTTAGATTGTCAATTAAATTGTTTGTGTTAGACCGAGTAATACCCCTCTCCCAAAGGTATTCTCATACCCTAATCTCTGGAGCCTGTTAAAATGGTATACATGTCAAAAGGGATGTTGCAGATTTGATTACAGTGATAGAATTTGAGATGGGTTGATTATGTTGATTACCTGGTGGGTCCGATCTAATCACAGGAGCCCTTAACAGTGAAGTGCCTTTCCTGTTGAAATTAGGGAGAGATGCCACAGAAGGATAATAATCAGAGGAGATGGAGAATTATCAGAAGTACTCCACCTGCTGTTGCTGGTCCCGAGTTGTGGGAGTCCCACATACAAGTACCAGGAAAGAGTCCTCTAGGAGCCGAGGCTCAAACGACAGCCAGCAATAAACAGGGCCTCAGCTGAATGGTACGATTCTGCCAATTTGAATGAGCCTGGAAAGATTCTCCCCTTAGGCCTCCAGAGAGGAACATAGCTCTGCCGAAACCATGATTTTGGCCTTGTGAGACATGGGCAGAGAAACCAGCTCAGTGAACTGGAATTCTGACCCACAAAACCGAGAAATAAATTTATGTTAAGTGATAAAACGTTTGGAAATTTAGTACAGTACTAATAGAAAACTAACACAATGTTTCTTCAGCTTTTTTTTCTTATGTGAATTTCTTATATCAAAGTGTTTTTTCTACTGGCTGAAATGTTAAGAGAATATTGGCATAATATGATCTTGAGCTATTTGCTATGAGATACCCTCTATTAAATGGCCCATATAGCATGATTTCAATAAGGGCTGAAAGCATAATAGAATAGAAATTAAATTACAAAATAAGACTAACAATAGAAATTAAAGTTTCAAAACTTCTGAATAACTTTCATACAACTTGTTAGCTCTATTAATTATGTCGCACAAATTTTTAATCTCAATTTAATCGTTTGCTATTTGGTGACAGTATCTACACAAAATTGAGAGAATATGTAAAAATAACACATGGCTTGAAACATATGTGCTTAATGAAGTCAATTTCCTTATCTGCCTTTCTTGTACAAAATTATATGCCCTACTACCCTACATGTAGCTCCTGGTGGGTGACTTTAGGTTACGAGAGCCTATTTATACATTTATGTTTATAACTTATTTTCTTCTAATAATAGAGATGGCCTTTGTTTAAATTTATGCATAAAAAATTGTATGACATTGCCATCGCTTGCATTCTTGTGGATTTATGTGATAAACAAGGGATGGAGTTTTTCTGGACATGTTTTGGTGGAAGTAAAGAAAGTTAACCATGATTCACTGCACAGGAGTAGTGTCTAACACGGCTTCCATATGTCCTTGGACAACTGGATGTAATTCTGGGGAAACTAGGCTGATGAGGTAGAAGGAGAAAAGAGTATTCGGTAAGGGAAAATGAAGAAAGGTGATGCAAGAATAACCTTTATTTACTTAGTGATTTTTTTTCTAAGTTTTAACCCTTTCTGAAATCACAGATTAATCATATACTTACCGTATTTTCTTTATAAACCAAGTAGAACTTATAATGATTTAGGTCTTTAGAAATCCAAGAATATTATGTATATTTCATATTTTTCTCTTCTGAAGTAATGCTTAAATACTCCTCTATTTCCTTCATATATTTATAGTGCTTATAATATAACATCTGTAATCCAAGAGGTGATCAATGCATGGTTTATTATCTACTGATGATAAATTCATAAATATATTTATTATTTTGTCTAATCAGTGCAAGAAAATAGAAATTTTTCTGTTTTTATTTGGGAAAATGTAGGCAATTATTTTTATCTAATATTATATAAGCGACAAATATATAGATTTCATATTTGGAGGGAGTAGTTTTAGTGTTTTTTGTTTTGTTTTCATTTTGCTTTTAATTTTTTATTGCTCAATCAAGCAGTTAATTATATTCAATATTTACTTTGTGCTATGGGAAACAAGAAATATAGAATATGTTTTACATCTGCCATAGTATCTAACACACACATCAGGAAGTGTGCTAAGTAGGTCAAGGGCTCTAGATGTTACAGCTAATGGATGGCAAAGCCTACATCAGCCTTAGCCTGTCACTATCTGAAACTGACTCCCTTATCTCAACCACATTTTTCCTATAATATGTACAAGGACAAAACTTTTTGTTGTTGTTATTGTTAAGCTAATGGAAGTCATTTATCATCACAGCATAATTTAACCTATCTAACTGATATGGGCATTAGTACCTAGAGTTATGGTCTTATCCTAAAAACTAACTTCGCATGTGACATCACCTTAGTGGTTGGGTAGTTATGGCCGGAAAATGGTGAGTATGGTCCATGGCAGCGAAACATTTGGTAAAAGTTCAGCAATAACTTGGAAAGCAGATGATGTAACAAATGGACATCAGTGGTATGTGTTGTATGCTTTTGGCTGCTTTTATCAAGGTTTTATATTGAAAATATGACCTCGGGGAAGAATTTCCTTGAATAAAAGAGAATAGAGCAAAAAAGAGAAGGTTTTGCAGGGCTGGAAAGGATTTTAAATAATAGAACATAAATTAGAGAACATAGTTGAGAGATGAAAGCCAATTAATCCTAGCCTGGAAGCAAGGATCAGATCAAGTTTATGGCTGTCACACATTGTTAAAATCTCCTTGGGGATTAATGTGGTGCCAAGTCAATCCTTTCAGTTTACAAATGGTCACTTAATCTTGCAACATTCCATATAGACCCATTTAACTTAGCTGTGCCTGTTGGGCCTGCTGTGGACTGAATGTTTGGATCCTACCAAAATCCATGGCTTGAAGCCCCAACCCTCAATGTGATGGTAAACGGTGATGGGGCCTTCGGGAGGTCATCGGGTTTAGATGAGGTCATGAGGTTGGGGCCTTCCTGATGAGATCGGTGCCATTATGAAAAGGACATCAGAGAGCTCTCTCACTTTCACTCTCGCTCTCTCTCTGCCATATGAGGACACATGGAGAAGGTGGTCATCTGAGAGCCAGGAGGAGAGCTCTCGTTAGAACCTGACCATGCTGGGCCCCGATCTTAGACTTCGTGCTTCTAGAACTGTGAGAAAATAAATTTCTATAGTGAAGCCACCCAGTCTATGGTATTTTATTATGCCGGCCCAAGCAGACTAAGACAGGCCATTATACAGATTTTCTGTTTACCATCATCAAAAAATAGATATCTAGTCTTTTGCTGGGAAAATGGTATTTACTCAGAAAATTTGCCTCTTAAACAACCTGTGTCTGTTTTCTTTGCCTTTACCTTACTCT
This sequence comes from Pteropus alecto, assembly GCF_000325575.1. Taxonomy (NCBI): domain Eukaryota; kingdom Metazoa; phylum Chordata; class Mammalia; order Chiroptera; family Pteropodidae; genus Pteropus; species Pteropus alecto. The sequence goes on along the minus strand of NW_006440645.1, from coordinate 12,224,971 downwards.
TCTTTTCCTAATTTTTGCAGGTGGAAGCTTTTTGATTTGATACCATTCTTAGTTGCTAATGTAAACATTTAATGCTATAAATTTCTTAGTACCTCATTAACTACATCCCACAAATTTTGAGGTTATACTTTTCATTTTCATTCAGTCCAATTTTTTTTATTACCCTTGAAACTTCCTCCTACAGATCATTTAGAAGTCTGTTTAACTTCTAGCTGTTTGGAGATTTTCCCATCCTTTTTCTTTTATTGATTGCTCAATTGATTCTATAGTATTCAGATAATATACTCTGCATATTTTCAGTTATTTTATTTAGATAACACATTCTATATATTTTCAATTCTCCAAAGTTTTTTGAAGTTTGTTTTGGAACCCATGATGTGATCTATCTTGTTGACTGTTCCAATGGCACATCTGATGAATATGGATGCTCTTGTTTTCGGGCAAAGTGTTCTAGAAACATCAATTAGATCCTACTGTCTGGCTGTGTTGTGCAGTTCTTCTGTGTCTTTGCTCATATTCTGTCACGTAATTTCTGAGTGAGGTAATTTGATGTCTCTACCCATAATCGTAGATTTAATTTTTTTTCCTTTTAGTTCTACCAGTTTTTGTTTCAAGTATTTTGAAGCTTTCTAGTTGGTGTCTACATATTTGTCTTTTAATTGCATTTAATGTAATTAGTAATGTATTAGGACTGAAATATGCCAGTTTATTTTACTGTTTTTATTTTTTTAATTTTTCTCTTGTTCTCTCTGTTTTACATTTGTCTTTATTCTTTTGTATTCATTTTTTATTTTCCCTTCTTTAGTGTGGGTTACATGACATTTTTTTAGAATTCTGTTTTGATTTACCTATAGTTTTTCGAGTATATCACTTTCTATCACTTATTTGCTCTAGATATTTAATTATGTATGCATAACATTACAGTATACTGGTTATAACATTTTAGTAGTTGCCATGTGTTAGGGGGAGGGGAGTGCTGTGTGGCTATTAATGGTTGCGATTATAGCCACACAATACATTGGTGGAACAAGTCTGTATCTGGATTTCGGTAGTGGTTACATGAGTCATGTAGTCATGACTGATTTTTTTTAAGTCAGGAGATAATCTTATAAAAACTTCAAGTAATATAGAATGTACTAATTTTAACAAAAACAATGGTATCATACAAGTAGTGGTCTTAACTGAACTTATTAGCAAACATGATTGTACCTTGCAATTCTTAAATTATGTTTTAAAATAACATAAACATTTTATATATAGTTAGTATTATACCTTCTCTTTTTTTCTTTAATATAACAAGTCATCGTTATTCATAAGACATGATTAATATCTTTTAATTACTCAACTAGATTTTGTCTTTATGGACAGTCAATCATATATTCTAGTCCAATGAACATGAGCTGTACAACAGTAAAATAAATTTTTATAAACAGAATGACTTAACTTTCATGTAAGAAATTATATTTCTGTAGAAATTTATAAAAGGAGAAAAAAGGAAAAACAAAATGACACTTAAAATAACCATGCTATTCTTAAGGATTATTATGTTCCATATTTGGTGAAATTTCTCACAGGGAAATGGTTGATAAGTATACTTATGTGATAAATGTCTTTTCAATAATTGCATTTCCATGGAAGAATAGAATAATATATGAGTGATATATTTCTCTTTTTATTCTTAAGATTTATTTCATATAATTTTGTGTTTTCTTTACAAAAATCATTATTATTTGAAATTTAACATGGGGAAAAAGTATTATTTAACACTTGAAAGGTATTATCAAATTTAATAATATCATTGAAGGATAACTCAATAGTTATACCTTTCAAAAGAAAAATAACATTTTCTATTATGAATTTATACAAATGTATTACTACCATAAAATGTTTAACTAATACAAGGATTTATTAAGATTGAAATAAATGTTACATTACTGTCTCCGGACTTAATTACTTTTATAATTTGATAGTTAGGATTTAAGAAATATTTTTAATGTTATTTTTTCCTTCTTGTCTTTTTTCCCTCCATTTTTATATTTCTATCTGAATACAGACATTTATTATATACACACATACATTTATTAGGTTACTAAAATGGAACTCTTCCTACCTCATTTTTCTGTCAAGACTATAGACGTTGCATCTCGAAGTGAGTGTAAAACACTCGCTGATATTCTACCTAGTGGTTCTTTTAATTCCCAAGAGCAGTGAAGTCCTCAGTTATAGTTGTGAATGTCTATTTCTCCTTCTAGTTATATCAGTTTAGTGTTTTATGTATTTTGAAGCTTCATTAGGTTCATTGATGTTTAGGATTATCATGTTACCTTCCTTGTTGAATAAATTCTTTTATAATTATGTAATTTCCTTTTTAGTTCCTTCTGTAGCTTTACTTTTAAGTCTACTTTGTCTGATATTAATGTAGCCATTCCAGCTTTTTCTGATTAGTGTTTACATGGTATGTATTTTTTATATTTTAATTTAAATCTACTTATGTTGTTGTATGTGAAGTGAGTTGTAGACAGCATAAAATTATCCAACTTGACAATTTTGGTCTTTAAGTTGATGTAGTAAGACCATTTTTATTTAATACAGTTGTTGATGTATTGAATTAAGTCCTTTATTTTATTATTCTTTTTCATTTGTTTCTCCCATATTTTGATCTTCTTTCCCTCCTTTATTGCCCTTTAAAGTTAAAATGAATATCTTTTAGTATTCAATTTTAATATAAATATATAATGCTTTTGTGTACAGATCTTTATATAGTTGTATTTTTCTGTGATTGATTTAGAAGTTATGATATGTATGTATAATATAATATAATATAATATATAATATAACATAATATATATAATATAATATAATAGCTATAGTTTATGAATTGAGACCTTTGGGGGTATTGAGATGGGGTGAATGTATTTTGCACATGAAATAGATGAGAATTTTGAGGGCTACGGGGAAGGTTATAATGGATTGAATGGTGGTCCTTCAAAAGATATGTCCTAATGCCCGGAACCTGGGAATTTTACATTTTTTTTGGAAATGAATGTTCAAAGATAGAATTAAATTAAAGATCTTAAGTTGAGGGGATCATCGTGTATTACTCGGCGGGGTCCTAAATCCAATGACATGTATCTGTGTAAAAGTAAGACAGGGATATTTTACTATGCGTGGGAGACGTTTTAAACAACAGAATCACCACGAGAAAGCACAACGATGTGAGAAAAAATGTGGTACAAAATTGACCATGAGAAAGACACTTGTTTACGAGAGTTCAAACAAGAGAGCGAAGCTTTACCTTATTTGACCTCCGCTGGGAAGTGCATGTCAGGAGGGTCAAAGTTTTTGCTGGACTTTGTGTGGCTGAAAATGACCACAAAACGCATAAGTATTAATTGAGGAGTTACAAATAAATGTTAGTGAGTAGATGATTTTGTAAATGCAGAATCTGTGAATAATGAATATCAACTGTATATTCCTTGAGATTTGGCTAAATACTAAGAAAAGACCTGTAAAGATGTTTATGGTGCCTTTTTAGTACATTTAGCTGTTTTGTTTAATGGGTCATCCTATCATAGAGTTGGCAGGAGACATTGAGGTCATGATTTTGAATCTGATACCAAAAAAGAATCTGTATTTGATTTATCTGACACACTCTACATAATCCTTAATTTTGGCATTCCACTGATCCAGAGCCCAGTAATTCATGGGAAAGTACAGTCTATTTGTCAAATAGGTTATTTAAATGAAAGTTAATCAATAATTCATATCCATTTAAAAAAGTAAAGCAACAAATCAAACAGTCCTGTGCCAGCAGCTTTACATTTATAATGTCACTTCATCTCTAAACAGCTCGGTGACAGATTATATTTCTGTTTTGCCAAACGTGAACTCAAGATTCAGAATGGTTTGTCAGTTTGTCCTTGATTTTATAGATAAATATGATGGAGAATGTTTAGTAAAACTCATATAAGTCAAACAACAAAGTTCATGATTCATGTTATCCCCTGACTTTGTCTCTTACTAGTATCAATTTCTTTGATGAAACGTTTTTTTGTTTGTTTGTTTTGTTTTTTGTTTTCTGTCTATAATTGCAAGGTATTGTGATACTTCCTGATGTTAGGATTACCCTGCCAGCTTTGAAAAGCAGAAGGCAAAGCAGTTGATCATTTTGAAAAGCGTGGTTTTCCAAATAAACTTTTGCTGGGAGATACCTTGAGGGAATATGTCTTTTACTTAGAGTGTGAAATATTAAATCACATGTGCAACATAAGATAATAGAACAGTTTTGAAATAATCAAGCATAGTGATTCCTTCTTTATCTCTGCATTGAGATTCACCTAAGTGCCATTTTTTGATTCATTAAAATATAGTAAATTACTTTAAACATGATTTAGCTTATACTTCCCTTTTCCATAATATATATACCATGTATATATGTATATCTCACATATATGTATTTAAAGCAGAAAGAACAAAGCAGAAAGAGAAAGAACAAAGTCCATGGTCATACCTCTGTGTTTGCTAATGTGAAATCATCAAGTGATTTTGTTTCATTATAGAGAAACGTTTCTTTTCATAAATATAAATTTATGTTCTTTAAATCAAGGAATTAGTCTTCATTTGTGAAATAGACTGTTACAAAGTTATTTGAAATAGTTTCAAACTTACAGACAATTTTCAAGCATAAGACAAAGATTTTTTCCTGCGCCACTTGAGAGTAAGTTGTTGATCTAATGGTCTACAAACAACAGTCTTATGTAATACCACAGTGCAACCATCAAAATCTGGAAGTCATCTTTGATATTTCACTGTCAGTTTACTTTGAAGCTCTTTTTTAATCTCACTAACTGTCCCAATAGTGTCCTTTACAGCAAAATGAATCAGTTTAAAATTACCCGTTGAATTTTGTTTCTGTATTATGTTAGCCTTGAGTTTGAAGCAGTTCCTCAGCCTCTGCCTTGACTTTCATGACCTTGACACTTTTGAGGATTACAGGCTGGTGATTTTGTAAAATATCTCTGGATTTAGATTTTTTAAAATGTTTTCTAATTAGATTCCACAGGAATTGTTCTACTTACTGCATCTGGTTAGATGATATTCTATATCAATTTGCACCATTATGGTGATATGAAATTTGATGATCCAATCACAGTGGTGTCAGCAAGTTTTCTCCTCTATAAAGTTAAATCTCCTTTCCCTGGTACTCAATAAGTATTTAGAGGGCAGGTGCCTAAGTACATTTTTAATATTCTATTTCTTTTAAATAGTTAATTTCAAACATGATATCCGTATGGATTAAAACTTTTTTATTTCGTTGAGTATGTTCTAATCTGTTATTATTATTATTGATTTGGGTCTTCAAGTTGTTTTAGATTTAGGCAGTGGAGCCCCTTCAATCTGGCTTCTGTCGCCTGTATCATATTCAGTTATTTTTCGAACATTTCCTTCTCTTCTGAACAAGTTATTCCAGCTTCATATGGACAATTTTCCTGCACCAGCCTTAGAATCAGCCATTTTCCCAAGGAATGCTGGTTTCTTTTAGTGGAAAGTGATATTTAGAAATTGAGATCTGACCAGTAGATGTGGTCATTGCTATAGGGCTATCACTGGTTCCAGACCTTTTCGGTAGAAAGAACTAGAGAATATTCTTTCCACAGTTATAGTAAAGATTAACTAAAGTAATAATAATATATGTTAAGTGCCTAGCTCAGAGGGCGGCACCGTCTCTTGATCTTTGTTATTTTTCTTCTCCCTTAATATACTAGCATGTGTCCTTTACTTATTCATTCTTTCTTTTTTTCTTCATTATGCACTGTCGTCAGTTTCTTTCTGCTCTGCTCAGTTGACTGATATAGCTGGTGGACTTGTGTATTTAAACCCTGATTCCAAATGCAAATCCTGAAAGCTTATTCTTTACTCGTATAGAGGTCAAGAATATAAAAGGTCACAATTAAATGTTTACACAGGCCAGACTCTCCCCTCCTTCAAAAAAAAAAAAAAAAGCTGTAAATAGATACACATGCTCTTTGAAAGTTTGGCAAACTGTGTATTTGTGCTGTGAAATACAGCAGCCTCAGCTAAACAGGTCAGTTAAAGTTTGGCAAACTGTGTATTTGTGCTGTGAAATATAGCAGCCTCAGCTAAACGGGTCAGTAGCCACTCACCTCCAGCAAATTTGGCTATAGAAGAATACTTGCCCGATACTGCTGATCTGTTTTTCACTTTTCAAAAGACTTTGGAAATGAAATGAAGTCTACCAATTATAGATGTTGGCAACAAATAAAGCAATGGATAAACTGCTTTATTTGGCTTGTTTAACATTTTACTGTCCAAACAATAAATAGATGCATGGCACTAATTTAAAACCTTTTATTTAAATAAAGCCCAGGAAACATTTATAGGTGAGAGGGTTAAAGTTACCAGAACAATAGCTGCTGTTTTTATTCTTTTTTTTTTTTTTTAAACAAACCACTATATGTCAAGCTGTGCAAGGAACGAGGCTAGGAAATGCAATGGGGACACAGATAAAAATGCTGCATTTCTTCTCCTCAAGACATTACACTATTGTAAAGGGAAGGATACATATGAAAAAAAATATATATATATAGAAGAAGAAAAGAACATCCCTTAAACAAAACTAAAATATATTGCAACAATGATAAAACAGCGAAATATGGAATTTCAGTTTAGAGAGATTAAATCAAAGAGATTAAACTGAAATGAAAAGATAATGTTCCCTGAGTTTAGTAATTATGCTGACTTCTTATCATTAGTAAAGCAGAGCTGAGGAGAAGTAAGCATATGCAAATACATCTAGGGGAAGAAGTGGGGAATATGGGGAGGGCCTGTCACATACAGCTATTCGTGATAGCTCTGGAAGTATATAAACCAGCATGAAGATCATGACATGCTCTTTGAAAGTTTGGCAAACTGTGTATTTGTGCTGTGAAATACAGCAGCCTCAGCTAAATGGGTCAAATATGTTTTAACCCAGCACAGTGGGGACGAAACGATACAGCACTAGGGAAGTTAAAATAAATGTTAAGAATAAGATAATGAGAGATTAATTAGAAGTAAAATTGCCATTTTGTTTGAATGACGTTTGAGAGAGCTGAAGAAGATACAGATTGCTTAAAATAACTCAAAAATTTACATTCTAAGTGATAAGAATGTCCTTAATATAAAAAGTGTGGAGAAAGTTGATTCGTGAAGGGCGCGATGGTTAGGTCATATTTTAAACCCATTTGAAATGTAGCTGTGAACAATTGATTCACCTATCTAGAAAGTTATTGAATAACTACCATGTGCAAAGTACTGGGTCTTGGCAATGGATGTACAAGAGCCAATTAAGAATAGGTCTTGTCCAAGGAACTAATAGTATAGTGAATGCTACACTCGAAGTATGTGTAGGGTGCAGTTGGAGCACAAGGAATGTGCATGTAGATTACAGGAAGAGAGAAGGTCTAGGAGATCTCTCTGGGGGAGTCAGTTTTTGAAGTCAGACATCTGTTCGAATTGAAAGTGTTGTGTGCTAAACCCAGGGCTTCGCCTTTCTTCTAAAGCCTATTCAGAATCACCAAAGTGTTTCATTCTAACAGTGAAAAAAGTCAGATTTCTATCTTTGAGAGATATCTCCAGTTATGCTATAAATAATTGATTGTGAGTGCAGATCTCATTTACTAACTTGGGATGCAAATGCTCATAAAATAGAGTATTTTTTTCTTACTATACACATACTAAATATCACACACTCATTCGATAAACAAGTATATAAATAAATGGTTATTAATCATGAAAATACAATGAGTTGAACATATATGTGATCTAAAACAATAAGAGAGTTGGAATAATGAGCTAGGACCCTACTCAATCTATCAAAGTTCTCTAGAAAAGGTAAACATTTGTTTAAGCCTGAAAGATAAAAAGGAGCTAGTTATGTAAAGAGAGGAGTATATCCTAGGAAGTAGAGATAACATATGGAAAGATCCTGAGATTTATGATATTTGTATTGTATTTTGAAAATTTTGTTATTCTACAGATAAGGCCACTTTCTGGAAACCTTATTTGAGAAGACCTCGAAAGGTGACACAGCTCACCTGCAGACCTTGAATTTCTGCAGCTTTTAGAGCAGCAACCACCATCTCTTTTATTCTTTTCCCCTCTCCAACTCCAAATTTACCTACAGTAGAGATTCTTTTCCAAACTTTTCAGCTTCCTGAAAATCCTCAAATAAAAGAAAACAATCTATCTTCACATTTAAGTAGGGACATTTAACATTTCTTCCCCAATCTGTTGCTAATGAAATTGTAGAGAATCACATTTAAAATGAAGGAAAAAAAACAAACCCCAAAACACAAACACTATTTGCAACTAGTTTCCAGGATTGATTTAAACCTAAAAATGGGAATCTCAAGTGACATGTTAAAACTCTAACATTAAGACTTCCATCACTAATTACTATAAAGAACTAGTATCAGAATGGCAGATTTGGATATTTCAAAACTTGAGTTTTTCAACATAGCTTATACATTTTCTTTTAATGAGTTTCTAATTTTAAATCTAAAACTTAAAATCTAAGAGGGAAAGTGTATATAATTACATACAAATGTTTCATATAAGTATTCCATCAAAATACTTCCAGCTAACTTTATAGTGAAGGCGAACCAACCTCACGGAATTCTAGAATATAAAGTTATAGATCCCCAATAGGTTATAATTTTTAACTAAAATACCTTTCACATTTTTGCTGTTTACTCATATAAGAATTAATGATATGAAATATATATTTCACATATAAAACACTTTGGAAATGCCATTAAGATTTTGTTTAGGTATGTGGTCAGATAGCACATTATGAAATGAGAATAGTTGTGGTATAATAAAATAAGTCCATATAACAATAGTTACAAGATCTGTTGCTCTATAATTAATGACAAGTGGTTTTCATAATTTTGTATTCTCATGTATAAATAAATATTAAAATAAGAAATCATGTAACTAAGCATTAAATTAGCATCAAAAGTGGATTGTTTCCCTCCAAAGTTCATATATTCAAGCTCTACTCTCCCTCTAGTACATCGAAATGAAGAATATGACTATATTTGAAGATAAGGCCTTTAAAGCAGTAATGAAGTTAAAATGAGGCCATCTGGGAGGGCCATAATCCATTCTGACTGGTGTCCTTATAATAAGAGGAGATTAGGACATATAGAGAGACCCCAGGTGTGCGTGTGTGCGTGTGTGCGTGTGTGCGTGTGTGCGTGTGTGTGTGTGCGTGTGCATTGAGAAAAGATCATGTGAAGGCACAGAGAAAATGCAGGCCATCTGAAAGCCAAGGAGAGAGACGTTGGAAGAATCTAAACCTGCCGAAACCTTGATCTTGGACCTCTAGTCTCCAGGACTATGAGAAAATAAATTTCTGTTGTTTAGACAGCCTTGTCTGTGGGACTTTGTTGGGGTAGCCCCAACAAACTAATGCTGTTTGTAAGTGGATTTTTTCCTATAAATAACAAACAAAAAACATGTTTCCTACAAAATGCATAGGTTTTTCACTAAATGATTTAAAATAATTTGAGATGTCATACACGGTTATTAGAATTTCATATTTCAGCTTATTTCTGGAACAGTAGCACCTTGACTCTGTTACAGTTAAATAGTTAAAGAAGTTATCTTAATGATTTCAAGCAAAATAATATTAAAATATAAATATAAAGACACGAAAGGAAGATTACTGTTCTATAAGTCAATAAACTTTATGAATAAAATATTTGTATAATATCTTTTGCAAATGTCAGACTTTGATTAAATATATAGTCACTTAGCAAATTATGCAAATGAGCAAGTCCAATAGATAACTTGACCCTCTAATTGCTAATGTATAAAACATTTTCAACCATCTAGAATATACATGAGATAAATCTGTGAAATACGTTATGTGAGCAATAAAATATGTAAAATCAAGACCTAAAGTATATAGCTTAGTCAGTAAAACTTGTCAAAGATAATAAACAATTTACTGAAACAGCAAAATATGCAAAAAAAGAGCGAAGAATCTTTTATTAAACTATAGTATTGGATCATCAATAGATAGTTTCAGATGATTTAATTTGGAAAACAAGTTGTTATAATGGTCCATTCTGCTCCATCAGCAAATTATGTACCTCAATCATTGAGCTAAATAAAAAATTAATTGACTAACTATGGGATTTTATGATTGCAACAAAGGAAATTCATCGAGATACTAAAGAGTTTATGTGCATACTTTTAAAATCTTAAGTGGCATCTAAGAGATTTCTGCAGCTTGCTACTATTAAATTCCCTTCAGACCTCCCTCCCACACACATTTATTTAGCAAATGTTGACTGACGGATTATTATGGGCTACGAAATTAAATGCTTAAGTAAAAATAAGTAATAATAATGAGCTATTTCGAAGATTTTACATATGATTATGACCTCGTGATGGGTGCCAGACTGTCTCTTCCCCCATATATAACCATAAAACTGTACAGAAAACATGAAATGACTGTTTTTAGAAAGTGGACTATAGGGAGTATTATGACTGTTATTCACGAGAAAATCTGAATGCAGGCAGTGAGCCCATGATATCCCTAGCTTTATAAATAAAGACAATTTTCCAACCACAGAGTAGTAAACTAGAGACTGAGGAGAGCACAATGGTTTTACAGAGCTGAGGAAGCAGAAACCAGGGTTCAAGTCAGTTGGACAAGTAAAATGTGGTTGTACAGAGAGGAGGCCTCCGTCTCTGTGTGTGGTTTTCCATGAGAAATTGGGCAAGGGCCGTGTTGCATATTTATAGGATGAGACTACAGGAATCTCACAACAGGATAAATGATATAGGATTAAAAAGCAAACAGAAATACCAGGGATCACATAGTCCTGCGGGGCACTGAGGTCTCTACAAGAAAGAGTAAAGAGACCATATTAACCCCCACTCCCTATTACCATTCCTGTGTGTATCTGATTTACCAAAGAGGTGGCATTCTAGGAGTCATGTCCATGCCCCAGAGTAAGACCTGCTCTAAGCCATCCGCCAAAAGCCTAAAGCCAACCTTGACAAGATCTGCAGGTGTTTGAAGTTTAATTACTGACAACTTGTAGGGCCTTGGAGAACACCTTGGACTTTACAAAAATCTACCCAACAAAGCATAAAGTCAAGTTTACACAAGCTCGTTGAACAAAACTCGGCACTTTTCAGGAAGAGACAACGTAATATAGATTCCTTATAATGTGTTGTTAATGATGTTCAGTAAAACTAGCACATTATTGGACGTGCAAAGAAACTGGAAAATGGGAGTCATGGCTTTTTTGGTTGTTGCTGTTTGCTTTTAAAAAGGAAAGAAAGCTGTTAATAGAAATATCTATGAGATGCCCCAGATTTGAAGTTTAGCAGAGAGACACAGTAAATCAGCTATTTTAAGTACATGCATAAAATTAAGGAAAAGAAGTATCTTTATAAAATTAAAGGAAAATATGGCAAAGGAACCTAGACAAAAGAAAATCATGGAAAACTTGGACAATTAAGGATTAAAATTTTAAAAATCACCAATTGGGATTCATAGCAGTTTGAATATGACAGAAGAAAGGTCCAGTGAACTTGAACACAGAGAAATAGATGGTCCATTCTCCATGAGGAATTTGATGAGACTATTTATACTGTGCATGGATGGGAGAGAGTAGCTAGTAATAAGACGTGGAGGAGAAGTTGCAGGCATTTTGAGGTCTGATAGAAGGGTTACTCTGTTGAGTGTGAAATAGTGTTGGAAGTAGAGGCCAAAGAAATTTTCTCACACACACACAAACAAATGCTTAGGAAATTTAAAGAAAAAATGAAGTAAAGATGATGAAATCCTTGTGAAGGACAAAAATTGTTGCTTGGCCTAAAACAACAGAGCTTTCTAGTCCATCGCATATGGGGATAGAAGAGTTTTGGAAAGAAGAATCTAGAAAGTGATAACACAAATTTCTTAGATTGATTAAGTGAACATATAGAAAAATCATTAACAACATAGTCAGAAATTCCTGCCTTCATGGAGATTTTACATGGTAGAAAAGACAGACAATAAAAAACAGACAAACACGAGTCACCTTAAGATGCTCATCTTTTGCTGTGTGAACTGAAACTCTGTCAATTATCAGGCTGGAAAAAAAGTAAAAATATAATTTTATGCCATCGGTAAAAATTCTCTGAACTATTATTTAAAGATAACTAACACCTTTGCAGATATTTTGGTCACTAGGAGTGTACCTCGGGGAGGCTGCATAATAGAAAAAAGCTGTAATATTTAGCAACGCCTAGTAAACACTGTAGTAATTTTTTTTAGAGAAATTCTCTCTGGAAAATAGGCAGTCGTGTATACAGAAGATTACAGTTTATAATTATGAAAAAGTGGAAATTTCAGAACAAAGGATTGATTTAGAAACACATCAACACAATTATAGTAGTAGTTCCCAAGACTCATGTCATCAAAATCAATACAGGAAGCTACAAATATTCCTATTTTCACTCAGACTAAATGAATCAGCATTTCTGGTGGTCGATCCTGAAAACCTATATTTTTAAAGCAATCCCCCAAATGATTTTCATGTAGTAGCAGTCACTGACACATTGGAATGCTGCGCGGGCATCAGAAAGTTTGTGGCAGAATAATTAATGACGGATAAAATACCTAAAACATAATACACTGTTAAGCAAAAGAGCTATACGAAGGAGTATATGCTTTACACTATAGTTTTTATCACATACAACACACACGCAAAAACACATACAGTACCGCAGAGTGGTTTTGTAACACTAAAAAATCAATACACTTAAATAATTATTATAATTAATGTAAATTATGATATACTGACTAATATTTAACAATTATCCGTAGAAGTCTATGTGAAGATATGCAGATGCTTCTGTTTTTCTTGCTTTAACTTTAAAAACCTAATTGAAAGAGTTTTTTTTAATTGCCTTCCGAAGAAGGCTGTATTTTGTCTGCTTCCGTCCTGAAGTCTGCTTTCCACTGCGGAAAGCGGGAAGGAGCCGAGGCCTTAGGAAGGAGCCCCGGGGCCTCTGGGATGAAAAGAGATCATGCTGAATTGTGGCTCTGGAACGCCCGGTGCCATCGGTAAAAATTCTCTGAACTATTATTTAAAGATAACTAACACCTTTGCAGATATTTTGGTCACTAGGAGTGTACCTCGGGGAGGCTGCATAATAGAAAAAAGCTGTAATATTTAGCAACGCCTAGTAAACACTGTAGTAATTTTTTTTAGAGAAATTCTCTCTGGAAAATAGGCAGTCGTGTATACAGAAGATTACAGTTTATAATTATGAAAAAGTGGAAATTTCAGAACAAAGGATTGATTTAGAAACACAGCAACACAATTATAGTAGTAGTTCTCAAGACTCACGTCATCAAAATCAATACAGGAAGCTACGAATATTCCTATTTTCACTCAAACTAAATGAATCAGCATTTCTGGTGGTCAATCCTGAAAACCTATATTTTTAAAGCAATCCCTCAAATGATTTTCATGTAGTAGCAGTCACTGATACATTGGAATGCTGCGCGGGCATCAGAAAGTTTGTGGCAGAAAAATTAATGATGTATAAAATACCTAAAACATAATACACTATTAAGCAAAAGAGCTATACGAAGGAGTATCTGCATTACACTATAGTTTTTTATTACATACAACACACACGCAAAAACACATACAGTATCACAGAGTGGTTTTGTAACTAAAAAATCAATACACTTAAATAATTATTATAATTAATGTAAATTATGATATACTGACTAATATTTAACAATTATCCTTAGAAGTCTATGTGACGATATGCAGATGCTTCTATTTTTCTTGCTTTAACTTTAAAAACCTAATTGAAAGAGTTTTTTTTAATTGCCTTCCGAAGAAGGCTGTATTTTGGAATTGTAGACAGTTGTAGGAAGCACACATCCTAAAAACGGAAGACTGAACTGCAGTTTCATTGCCTTAAAAGATCAGACTTTGAGAGTAATATGTTGGTGATGCTCACTGCTTAGTGCAATCCAGTAGCATAGCTAAATGAATGGCACTGGAGGTGAAAGTTCAACTCCCTGCTCTTAGTAAACTAGTTAAGACTATTTACCTGTTCAGACAGGCCTCAAGTATACAAAGTCATTAAATTATAACTCGAAACGAGAACATTTAATAGGAGGTAGAAGAGAGAATTCCCATAGAGGATGCCAGTGAAGTAGGAAATACCCCTCAAACCTCCGGATCCGCAATCAGTTAACTGAAGAGCACTTTTGCTTCCACTTTGAAATTTGCCTGTGACGTTATGGAGACTGTTTCTCGTAAAATATATAAACTCTGATTTAGCACAAATATTTGGCAAAGGAAGTATTCCTGTTTAATATTTTGGTCAATAAAATTTGGCCTACAAAAAATGTAGAGAACACAATTAGCATAGAACAAATCCCCAGAATGGGAAAATAAGAATGAACATCATTATACTTAGGGTGAGAAAAACGTACTTTGGGAAACTGTAGCTGCTGGGACCATCGCGGAGTCTTTGTTCTCCCCGTTAAGTGCTGTCCCCATAGAGGGTAACGAGGGTGACGAAGTACCTTACCTGTGATACGCTCAGGGAAGGAATAGCATAATGGATTTTACTGTTGTTTATTTTTTTTCACATCTGTTTTGTTTATAGATTAATAATTATTATGATATGGTGTACATGGAATTTTCCTCCAAAGAGAAAAATATATCGTCTATCCAAGGATATAATTATTGATGGTTCCCTATCATAAATTGAAAAATACAGACTACTTTATTTTATGGAATGGGAGAACAAAACAAAATGTCCAGTTGACTCATTCGCTCTGAAAAACTATTAGGGCCATGAGAAAATTCTCCAGTCCACTTCTCTCTGTCCTCCTTTGTAGAATCAATGACGGTGGTGGATTGCTGAGGTGTGCTTCGTGAAACTAAAATTATAAGGTTTTGGTACAGGATATTTGGGCTTATTAGCAATGTCTATTCAACAATGAGTGCTAAATAAACGAGGTGGCCACTATTTGCTGAGACAGGAGTAGTTGAGAAGAAGACAGAACAGAGATTGAGTAAAACTCTGAAATTTAACTGTTCACCTTAGATAAAGTTACTTAACTTTTCGAGATATCACTGCACACCTTTGGAAAACAAACAAAAAACAAAATGAAACAAAATGCAGTACAGAGTAAAAGGCGCTTAGGTAGCATAGTTTTGTGATTATGCGCTATAATGTAAGAATCCCAATAGATTGTTTGACTCAGAATTGTCTTTCAATAAATAAAAATTCTGTCTTCTTAATTTTGGGAAGCAGAGTGGTATGGTAGAAAGAAGACTTCTCATTTCAGTCCTAAAACACGTTTTACCTTGTTTAGCAGTCACGTCACTTCGCTGAGCCTTTATTCTCTCACATTAAAAGGAAGAAGTAATACTCGAGCTGTGGGATCTTAGATGGATAATTTTGCCATTTTCAGTTGCAATTTTCCTTATGCCTGAAATGAAAATAGTTCAGTATATATTCAGTACATATTTATGAGAATCTAATTAGAAGTTATGCACACATATTATAATTTAAATAGTGCATAATTTATGTTGTATTTGAACATATTGTAATGTATGTCGAATAAATACACAATATTGAAGGCAATGCTGAAAATATACTAGTACTTAATATATGGGATTTTTTTTCCCTTTTCTTGTTAATTTTGTCTTGCACAACTGGTACCATTAACTTTTGAAGTAAGAAAGATAGAGAATGTGATGACATACACATTTTTCATGTCAGGTTTCAGAAAAGAAAGTTATGTTAAATTTTAAGAAATGTCCAAAAGTTTTTCAATCTCTTGGAATTTTAATAATATGTCATAAAAATACAAAAATTCTTCTACAATCATTTTTGTGCCTTAAAACATAGCTGTAGATAAAACTGAGATGGTTGAATTTTGATGTGGAAAGACATTGATAAGGCTGGAGGATTTGAGAAATAAAGCTGGTTTAAAGTAATCTTTCTACACTTTTTGATTGAAGTTCTGACTGCCATTCCTGAGAAGTTTCTGTTTAGGATTCTGCTCTATATACAGATGTCAAATTCAAAGTGAGACATTCTTTTCCAAACCTTTCTTAGTGATTAAGTAATTATTTCAGAAAAAAAAAATTAGAACCATCAAACTTTGTTATATACTAGCCAACCCAGAGGAAATAATGTCGCACTGCCTTTCAGAATAAGCATAGTTAACCATCACCCTCATTTAGTTGGCTCCTGTTACTCTTAATCTTTTAATTTTAAACTCAGGGCAACTCAGTTGCAATGATGTCACATTTTTAAATTACAGCAAATTGATACATTATGCAGAATCTTATAAGTGAAATGAAAAAACTATTCATTCTATATTATACCATAACCTAAGTGGACAAATTCCCAAGTCCTTATAGAATTTTATCATATAACACCAAAAACAAATGGCCTAGTTCTTTTTAATTGTTCAGTGAAAAGAATAATTTGCTGTGTGTATGGTATTTTATTTTATAATCACCTATTTTATATATATAATAATGCTTAATACATCCTCCTAAAATCTTCCACAGAGAAGCATAATGAAAACAGTGAAAATGTTTTTAAAAGTATTCTGTTTTAGAAGTTGAATGTTTTAGAGGTTGGTGGACCCAAGTCATAAAGGTCTCACAGTGTTGCTTAATGAGAGCGATGTAACTGTCATAGAAAGGCCTGTATAAATGCAGAGTGGTGGCTTACAGTGAGGACAGGAGAGCAAAACTGAGTACACGTTTACTTCAACTTTTTATGTCTGACTTCTCAGTTCTTGGCTGACTAGACCATGTTATAACATGGCAATATCTGGCTCTCTGTAACTGGGGACATCAACACCCCCTGTGTGTTTATGCTTATAGGGCACACGATTAACAGAAGGTGCGCCTCGCTGCTGTTAACACTGAGACTTTCAGCGGCTCTGTGCCACCTTTTAACCTTGAGCTGTTTTTTTTAATTTATTTTTATTTTTATGTATTATTTTTTTTACCTTTATATCATTTATTAACATTTCATAAATGTTAACATCTACCACATTTGCTGCCAAGCTCTCTTTCACACACCATTCTGTTTAACATTGTACTGGAGGTCTGTAAAGAAAATATTTGGAAGGAATAATGGGATGGGTGTCATTGTTGCCCCAGCCTCTTAATTGTAGGGACTTTCGTTACTTCAATGCTGCAAAGTACTATAGATGCAATCGAGACAGAGAGAGGGTAGCTTTGCCATTGATTAATGGAAAAAGACAATCTCTAGAATAGCCTCAAAAAGCCCAAAATAATTTAAAAAATACTTAACTGCTTAAATATTAACTTTTTTGTGTGTGTGTTTTTCTGTAAGACAACACCGGTGACAAATAAATTTTATGAGTATATTTGTAATCAAACTGTAATGGTTTTTATTTTCTTTGCACTTATTAAAATGTGACACTTAAATGAAAAATCCCAACTATTAGCATTTATGTTCTGAAATTGTGTTAAATAATCATCTGGTCGATATAGCTTGGTGCTGCCATTTCTTTAATTGCCTGACTTATTACAATGATTGGCCTCCTTTCATTTAGTTCCTTCATATTCCTGTTTAAAAACTATTACCTTTCTCGTGGAGAAATGACCTTTTAATTTTTCCATAATAACTGAAAAAGTCATTAAAAGAAAGGTACTGGGGTGATGACATACTTGTAAAAAGCAGATTTATAATACTGAATATAAAGGGCTAAACCGTTTCTCTTTGGGTGTGCCAGTACCCCCGTGTTCTCCAGATTTGAAAACTGCAAATCACAGAGCGATTCACAGCCATGTTATTTCCTGAAATAAATCCGATTTTGCATAGAAAGTAGACATTAAAATCATACCAAAGGGAGGAATAGATTTCTAAATGATTAGTTCTGCTTCTTTGGTTCCATCTGGGATGATTTTGCTTATTACTGGCTTCGACAAGCACAAGAGATGTGCTGAATGCTGAGCAAACCTGAGACCCCAGATATGTCAAGATGTCACAATTAGATAAGGTCACTTATTACTTTGTAGAAAGAAGATCAGCAGACATTTGCACACGTCAGTCACAACTGCATGTTGTGTAACCTCTGACTTAGCACACCGGGGAGTAAATAAGGTCTCTAAGAATGTGCTACTGGCGAGTGTATATATGAATGAGGAACAGGTGTGTGGTTTTCAGATGCGGTCTCGCTTTTTGACTGAAAAGCGAGGAGTCTCTCAACACTTTCCAAGACTCTCCATTATTAACTTTCTATGTTGACAACTGCTCACCCGAAGCTTCTTCAACACAAAAGAACACCCTGCTCTTCCCATTACAGTATCAGTAAGAAGGGGCCTTTCAGAATACTCAGTGCCTTTTCTTCCTAGTGTGACTAAAAAATGCTTAGATGATTACAGTATGCGCCAACAAAATCCTGAGAAGTCTCCTCTCACCAAAGCCATGGTTTGAAGCGTCCTCCTTTAGAAGCTATCTTGAAAGAGGCAGCAAGTAAACCCTGGAAAGACAGAGGTGGTAGCATGGTGACTCACAGGCCCAAGTATCCACTGAAAAATAAAAGAATGACAATAAAACGTGAGGGAATTGAGGTGATCCAAGAAGCTCCTCCACGGTCATGTATACTTACTGCCATTTCTGCTTCAATACCTTGAGGCTGTTATCCCAGATGCTGAAATTCACCTTTCCATGGTTAAGCTACAGGTGGGTTTGTCATGGAAATGCCTCCTGCAAATTTCCTAGTATTTATGGAATTGGCACATTTGAATATTTCTTTTCTTTTTTGTCATCTATTTGATGACAATTCAGGCAAGGATCTTTTCTAAAAATCGGCCCACCCTGATGATTAGAAAACTTGAAATCACCTGAAACATATCCGTCCCTTACCTTCTGTAGTCACCAGAGGTAGTTATTTTATTTTTTTCTAAACAAATCTTGGATTCTACTTTTTTAGACATCTTTCTCTACCACCATGCTCTATTCACATTATCTTACCCATTTTTTTCCTGAAGTTAATCCTATGAATATATTTTTGTCCAAATTTGTCGAAATAAAAATGAATTTCAAAGTGCACTGTTAATCATGTTGATAATTACGGTTATTAATATTTGTAACTATTTGGACTACTTAACCCATAGAAAATGGTAGTGTGAAAGTAAGTTTTACCATTTTTTTAGATATTATTGGGGTTTTGACAACCTAGGAAATGTCTACTGATACTTCCATGCATTTTTAAATTTAACCAATTGGTGACTGTTGCTATTAACCAGAGATTGTCCACATTTTAAACACAGAGAATGGTTCTTAGCTTCAAAATTCTGTGTCCTCCTTTTTCATAGCGATGGATCTTTCAGTGTGTATTGGGGGTGGGGGGGGGCAGATTAATCTGATTTCAGCAATAAAATTTAACTACATTTGCCTTTTATTATATACATTTAAAATATATATAAGAAACACAAAGCCATATTATTCTGTGTTCTATTCGATGCACATCTACATATATGGATTCATGAACTCTTACGATAGCTTTCACCTTACCGTATGATTCTACGCCTCAGCAATAATGAAAATAGCTCACTTTTCAAAACTCGCAGCTCAAGTAACCTACTTCTCTACCTCTCACCCTCTTTCCATCCTTCCTCTCACATTCTGTTCAACAGTTGGGTACTAGTTTATTGTTAGTTGCATGTATTGCAAGTATCTCTTCCCAGTTTGTGACTTGCGTTTTTATGTTATGATGTATTTTATTAATAGACTTTATTTTTAGGACAGTTTTAGATTTACAGAAGAATTGAGAAGTACAGAGAGGTCTCGTATACCCTACATCTAGTTTCCCTATCATTAACATCTTACATGAGTATGGTCCATTGTTTGTATTAATGAACTAATACGGATATAGTATTATTAATTACAGTCCACACTTTCTTCAAATTTTCTTTGGTTTTAACCTAACATCCTTTTTCTATTCCAGGATCTCTTCCAGCATACCACATTACTTTTAGTAGTTGTGCGTTCTGAGGCTCCTCTTGGCTGTAGCAAATTTTCACACATTCCTGGTTTTTGATGACCTTGATAGTCTTAAAGAATGCTGAGTAGGTATTTTATAGGATGCTACACTATCGGCATTTGTCTAATAGTTTTCTCATGATAAGGCTAGGTCTTATTTATTGAGAAGACTGAAAAGTAAAGTGCCATTTTCATCAAATCATATCAAGAGTACATACTATCAACATGTTTTATGACTATCGATGTTGACTTTGAACATCTGCATGAGATGGTGTTTGTCAGGGTTCTCTACTGTAAAATTATTCTTTTTCCTCCTTTTCATACTGTACTTTTTTGAAAGAAATCACTGTGCGTAACCCAGATATTAGGAGTGAGGATATTGTTTTTAGTCATCGATAAACTGATTAGATAAACTCAAGCAAAAGCATTGTAAAGATAATACTGCTTCAAAAAATGATGTGTTTCACATGAGTAGAGGGAGATATGTATCCAAATGAAAAAGTCAAATGCAGAAGTATAAGTTAAGACAAATTAAGATATATTTAACACTCAATAGGAGTCCCAGAAATATATATATATATAAAAAAAAAAGGTAAAATTAATCTCTGTCCTTGGCAGTTTATAATCTACTTAGCGAGAACCCCGAGAATACATATAAAACTCAAAAATTAGAATACATAGTCTTTAAAAAAGTATTTTGTTTTTTATGTGTGAATTTATATAGAGGGGGAAAAATCTTACATAATGGCTCTTCGATACGATATTTTTCAACAAAATAAGTAGTGATTCTTTTATTAAAAAACAACCCCCTCCAAAAAAGAGAAACCATGCTATAGTTATTCTACCAAAGATTTGATTAGAAAGCCTAGACTTGTTCTAGATACATATGAAAATTAAACAAACTAACAAGCACATTATAATAAGCATATAATTATAAGGAACACCCAGCGTTGCAAGGCACAAGTAGTAACACTGTTCTCACCTATATAATACATTAATTACTTAAAAGGAAGTATATATGTGCGTATATATACACACACATACACACACATATATATAAATGTCATATCTATCTATCTATATATATATATGTATATATGAGGGAACCAAGGAATAAAAAGAAGAAAGCTAAGAGTGTGACATTTAAGGTATGATGTTGAGTTAGATTTGAAAATAAATACAGGACTTGGCCTGGAAGAGAGGAATTGGGTGGGCATTTCAGGAAGGCAAATGACTAGAACAAGGGCTCAGATGTAGGATGCCCTGTGTATGGAGAGGGCAGTGGGAGAATAGCAGTTAATGAGACCAAATAACTTACATTCACTTTATTAAAGTGAAGCCAAGTAATATTTTTAATAACATGGAAACTCTGTTTAAAATCATGATAATCCCTCATTTCCATAGAAAAAAATCCAAAGTTCTTTAATGTGACATACAAGTTTCATCAACACCTCACGCCGACCCACGTTTTCTGATTCATGTTCCGTAATTCCTTCACCTGTAACCTACTTACCAGCCAGGGAAATCATTTGAATTCAGACTTTAGTGGTATAATACTACCCGTAAGTCAGGTGTAAAATGCATGCAACAGCAAATCAGCTGTGGACAATTCTCTATATATAGGCCACTATGCCTTTCAGTATATGAACACCATATCTCAGGTTTATAGATGATCAGAGGAGAAATCAGGGCATGAACCAAAGGCAATTATTTATAAATTAGCCATCTGCAAGTTCTGAGATAATGCTCAACAGTTATGCTTTACATTAGAAAATGACTAATCAGAGCCCATGGCAGAGGTTTGTGTTTGGAGTAAATGGTGACGATCTATAGCGAGGAGGGGACAGGCGAAAGCAACCACTACACGTGTGCTGTGTCACAGTACACAGCAGAGTAACAGCAGTACACAGAGTAACAGCAGTTACTCTTGTCCCTGGAAAGACATTTGAATTCTTCATGAGACCTGCTGAGACATTTTTCTTTTCTTTTTCTCATTTGACAGTGTATATTTAGAGTATTTTATCATCTGTGTGAACCAAAGTCACTTGACCTTTTTTACCTTCACTTTGAAAGAAACAAGGTAATATGAATAAATAAATCAAATGGTGTAGAAAAGACAAAATCTTATCTTCTGAGAACAGAAATCAGACCTAACACTTTTACAAGATTTAATAATCACAATGAACTTATTGGTGTAATATTCTCTTGCCTTGTAACAATAGTTTCAACATAGATTGGTTGGCTATTTCATTAATTTTTAAAACTATAAAATAATTATATAGAATGTTATCCATTAGCTTTCTTTTTTTAAGAAGAAACTGGATAGTATATAATAAGTCTCAAATATTTGTACATGTTCTCTGTAACGGTTTGATCATTTAAGATCAAAGCCAAGAGTAAGTCATAAGTCTAAAAAGAATGCAATTTTTTTTCACAGCTGTTTGCTATTTCACCCCTGTAGAAACAATAATAATTCAGTAGAAATGTTTTTAAAACAAAGAAAGAGCTTAAATTGTGATCGAGGGCACATGTTGGTAAGACTGAGCTACTTATGTGAGCCAGTCAAACTAATCCCCGCCTTGGATGATGGAAGGTGTCTATAGATTCTTAGATATTTCTGTATCATGATTTTGATTTGCTTGCTTTAATCAAGGTTGATATGAAAAGGAAAGAATTCCTTGAATAGAACTATGAATAACACTTTGGTTAAATGGCATGACTTTATCAGAGGTCTAAAACATTGATTTAGATAGCCAACTACATAATGTCGTGCTTCTGTCTACTTTGTTTCCTTAGAAAAGATGGATATTACTCTCTGTTGCATATAACTAGGGACTCAGATTTCAGATTTGAGTCCTGAAGTCTGTTTGCTCTGCCCTGTTTCATTCCATCTTCCATTGCCTTGTCCTGCGTTATTATTATATCTTATTGTTTTAGCCTTCTTTGTGTTGGTTGAAGGGATATTTCTGCCTTTACTTTGTTTCTTACTGAGAAATAGTGAAAACATTATTCTTTACTTTAGGAACAAAAACATATAAAACAAAAGGGCAAACAAACAAGCAAACTAAAAACTCAAACACATGCTTCTTTTTTCTGCTGGACTTTCCACTCTTTTCCTTTCTGTATCTCTTCATTGATGTTTTGCCAGCATCGAAAGGAGGCCAAATTGAAAAACTGTTGAAGTCCATCATTTTATGGAGACTGCTTTGATTGCTTCTCTAGTGACTAACTCAAAGTCAAAAGGACTTTTAATGGAACTCTGACATTGTATTAAGGAGAGAGGGCTCCTAGGAGTTGTTCCCTCTGCAAGATTGATTTCTAATATTCAATCTTAACTTCTCTGGGCTTTTTATTTTTGATCTCCTTTTTGATCTGGAAACGACCTTTGGATTAAGTAGTTTAAAATAGAAGTGAAGGACGAAGGGCAGATGCGGCACTTGGAACATACAATCTAGCCTCAGAGGACAGAATGGAGGCACTCTTCAAGAAAACTTTCTACAAAATTAAAAGCATGTTCCACTTCCTGTGTGTACTGAGTCCTGCTCAAGCGGAATGCAGAATTATCGCCACCGATATAGGTGTACATTAGACACAGGATCAGCATAGTGGTTTTTAGTATTCATTGAACTCATCTTTCACAGATTTCTGGCATTTCTGGGATTTGTAGCCATTTGTAGAAAGGATTGGGGTGAAAGCTAGCTTCTTGAAGAAGAGATTTTTCATTTTACTCATATTCAATTTTGTAAAACTTTCCTATTACACATTATTGCACCTAGCTTCTTAAAGCAGTCAGCATCAAGTGGGAAACCGCAGATTCCTATGCTCATCCTCCACTGGTCACTATAAAGTAAATGAGCAGATGTGTTAGAAAAAAAAGATCTTCTTTGACTCATCCTGGAGACCTCACCATCACTGTAAATACTGTAATTTCTCGATCTTGGAATTTCAGAGTTAGGTTTGAGTGGTTTTAAGAAACACATCTGCCATATCCTATCTTCATGATTTGATATAAGAGGGAATATTATTTCAATTCTCTGATGTTTTATATGAAAAATGGAGACTAGATCCGGATTAATCAAAACTTTTCTGTGTTCCCATATTCATCGTTCCCTTTCAGAAATCCCATTTTTTATGAATGTTCAAGATAGGAAATTTGAGATGTTTACCCCCATTCTCACACGCATTCACAAAGCACAGGTTGTTCCTAGGCGCAGTCCTTTTGTTGTTATTTACTATTTGCCTAACCCTGTCCTGCACATATTCTGTGTGACATCTGATAAAAGATAAAGTAACCGAATTAGGGCATCGAGGCCAGTCCGACCCCTAAGATCTTCCTAAAGTCTCAAAATCTCATCACAGCAGCACTAGGAAATGTTCTCGATGACACCAAGAAGGTATCAATTTCTACTTTCCAGGATTGGAAAAGAAAGCCAAGCTTTCAACTGATAACCTAAGGCTGACTTTTGCCTCCCAGATTTGATTTACAAATAAAACATACATATCTTGCCATCCACTCAGGAAATCTTTACTACATTTACTACCTTTTGAATTCTCTACACCGTTTATGAGAAAATTCGTTTTTGTGACTAGGCTTAACTGTGATCCCACATTATGCTTTTTTTTAGAGGGAGATTCTTTGATAAACACACAGCCTAAACTGTGTTTATGTCACAGCCTTTCGTACTGAAAAGCTCCTGGAGCATGACAAGCAGCTCTAAAGGTGTGGCATGCAGGATTACCCACAAGTAACAGGATGTTAAATTAACTTTTTGGCAGTTCAAAGTCTATA
Source organism: Pteropus alecto (assembly GCF_000325575.1). NCBI lineage: Eukaryota > Metazoa > Chordata > Mammalia > Chiroptera > Pteropodidae > Pteropus > Pteropus alecto. The sequence goes on along the minus strand of NW_006440645.1, from coordinate 12,200,094 downwards.
GTTCAATAGCAGATAATGACACTGAACAGGAAGCAGACCTTTTGTATGTAGATTTAAAAGAAAATGGTTTAGGAACCTATAGCTAGCTCAGAGATATCCTTTGAGTAGTAATTGGATCAGGGAAGACATTTCTTTGCAGGAAAGGGTGGCCATGCTCTGAGTCTCTGTGTAGGTGGGAAACTGCTACTTTCTAACTTCAGCCTAATGAAGGACTGGCCAATAGAACTGCTTTGTAAACATTGCCCTACTTGCTGCAGTTGGGAGAAATGAAAAAACTTCTGCCTAACAAAAATTAGAAGGCTGAAGCGGATTGTGGACCAGAGATCAATTTGAGCTCGGAAATGTATAGAACTGACTTCCATGGCAGAGCCAGGGAGTGAATCCCTAGAGGTCTACTCTATCAGGTTGTCAGGGTGAGGGACAGGTGAGTGTTTGACATGGGCCAGATTAGAACCCCAAATAAGAGAACTGGTGAGAGGTCTGGGGTTGTCTTGAGTTTCATTTCCTAGAGTCCTAGAGAGGCAAGAAGTCCTCAGATGAAAGAGCCTGGATATAAGTTGCTGGACACACAGGAACTAAAGAAGAGTGAGGGACCACTGAGGATGGGAATGCAACCTCCCCGGCCAACAGAGTTTGAGAGGTGCTCAGCAGTTATCACTCAGGAGACAATTTAGCCTTAACCATCTGCCAGGCACAGAGACGGCCAAGCTGCTCTCCCAAAAGCCTGCCTTACTCTATCATACCTCCTCCCTCGGGCTTGGAGTTGAGAGACAGCAAAAGGACAACTCAATCAATTGAGAGAAGAGTGAAAAAGAAGAGGGTGGATAGAATGACCATCTCCCTCTTGTAGACAAAAGTAGCATGAAGTAGCCAAGGAGCACAGTATTAGAGGGAATTAATTTCTGAAGAAGGAAAAAAAGTGTAAATATATATTCTGTCATTGTCGATTCAGGCTACTGTAACAAAAACAGCCAAAGACTGGTTGGCAAAACAACAGAAATTTATTTCTGACAGTATGGAACCTGGGAAGTCCAAGATCACGATGCTGGAAGAGTCTGTGTTGGGTAAGGCCTACTTCTTAATTGAGAGATAGTCATCGTCTTCCTGTGTCTTCACGTGGCAAAAAGGGCAGGAGAGCTCTCTGGGGTTGCTTTTTTAAGGATGGTCATTCCATTTATGAGGGCACCTCTGAAGGACCCCACTGCCAAATTCTATCACAATGGGAATTAGGTCTCAACATGTTAATTTTAGAGGAATGCAAACATTCAGTCTATGACATGACATGTGCCGTTAATGCCATTAGTTATAGAATTAATAATGAAGCAGATACTTATTTCTCACCTGTTATCATGGCTGCCTTTCAGCTGACATGCATGGTAGTAGCCACGTAGTTTGTCTCTGATACACCATTTTAAATTATTTCCTGTGCACATTTGCCTCTTCTATTCCCAAATCAAACACTTCCATGCATATCAAAAACATTAGCATGTCAGCACATGATGCTTGCAAAAGGAGCTTGTAGGGTAACAAATATTTAGCCAAAATGCCAGAAACGTTTTACTTTTTAAATATATATTTACCATTTAACAATAAAACCTTTAACCAATGGACTAACAGTTGAAATGCAATAAAATCGTATGCATTCACATCATTTGAATATGCTAAATTTTATACAGGCAATACTTTCATAGATTAAACATTAACACTGTTAATCTATTATTTTTACACCAAATTCTGACTATTATATTCCAGCTGATGAATGATCATTTTGAATCATCAAATGCTACTGCTGCCTGCTAGCTATCTTTGTACAGCAGCATTTGTGCAATTATTTGAATATTTTATTACGTTTTATGTTATTACTTATAAAATGAGTAGAAAATGGGAAAGTGATAAGATGCTTGCATCTCATAAACTTAATTCCTTTGAGGCAAAGTTAGAAATTATTATCATGCTTCAGGCGATGAAACTTAAGATTCATTGTATTCATCATTCTTAAGCTAGTTGGTGTTTCATTATAAAAGAAAAAAATGTACATGTATAAAATAATAGGAATATTTGAAGAATGTATTGTGTAAAAAGCAAGGTTTATTTAGGGAATTTATAATATTGTAATTTCTATGTTTTTAAGATAGGAATTGTAAAATATACTATCATTGAAAAAGTATCTCATAAAGAATGCACAGTGGTGAATTGAAAGTAAAAAATCAATTCAAGAGATAAACTGATTTCAGAAATGCTGAAATGTGAGTCTTAAAATCAGATTAATACATATTATTTTTAATACTGAAAAATGTTTTGTCCAGCTTTTTCATATTTGAGTCTGATACATGTTTAGAATGTATGAACTATAAAAGTTATAATAGAAACTAGATCCATTTTTGCTATATATGAAAGCTCATTTAAAAGTGAGCAATTTTTGGTAATAACAGAAAGCATTGGTATATTATACATATCTTTAATTTTTTTGTTTATAGTTCATAATAACAAAGACATGACTTTTTTTTAGTATAGTTTGACTTTTAGACTTTCTGAGTTTACTTTGAATGGGGGCAAAGATTAAGGAACAGGAATTATTTTCTTTATGTAGATTTATATAGCAGGCCTTCCCAAATGAAACCTGTCTTCCTGGTATTAATTATTTAGCATATTTTATACATCAAATTTATAAATGTTGTGTTCCTTAATTTATAAAGCAAAAGTATAAAATATTTTGGTTTATACTATCAAGTAGGAATTAGGAAAAAATTGTATTTTTGTTTATATTTGGTTAAGTAGCTTACTTGGAGATAATTCTTAATTAATTGTTTTCTATTTATGAATTATCCAGTAGTCTTTCCTGATGCCAATACTAATGGTCATTTGTAAAGATGTGAGGATGATGGAATCATTTATGATATTCACGTTTCTGGTTGGTTTAAGTACAGAGGATAGCGAATTTCATATCTGTTTGGCGAATAGAAATTCAGGTAATAGAAGAGAAGAAAGATTTGGTCAAAAATATAATTATTTAATTTTGGACATTGGGAGTGCTCTTTTGCCTATTAGAATTTTGAATATGGCTACCTACCAGACAGTTGGGTCTAGAATTGAAAGGTGAGGTTTGGAACAAATGTATCGCTTTGAGAATCACCAGCATTTATGTGAGAAAGGGCATGGGTAGTATATGTTTAATCAGTTTCCAATAAAAAAGAAGAATAAAGGACCATAACTCGACTCATGGGAAACTCTAACTGCTTCCCCCTTTCTATATCTAATGTAACTGCTTCAGTTAGGGCCTCATTATCTCCTGAATTAATTACCTGCTTTCTGCTTTGTATTTCTGTATCACATTCCACACTGCCTCTATAGTTGCATATTTAAAGCAGATAACCTTTAATATCACAAGCCCAAATAAATATTTGTTGTGTTGTCTTTGTACACAGAAGAAAGCCCAGTTATCCTCACTAATGTAATTAGTATTCAAGATCCTTCGCTCTTTGGCCGAAAACTGGATTGGCTGTAGTACCAGATGAAACCTCCCTAGAACCCCAGTTATGATGGATTTCTTCCTTACCCATGCATAATCATCTGTTTGCTACTTTCTTGTAGCTTTTTTAAAATCTGAAGTTCCTGACTCTCTACCTGTCTGATCATTAGGTGATAAGTCATTAGGGGCATAGGTTGATTCTAAGTTACTAATACAGATTTTGCATATAATAGAAACTCAATAATTTGCTGGTTAGATTTAATAAAAATTATAAAAGTTTTGCTATATATTACTTGATGATTCTCAATTTCTGTTTCAAGCATATGGTCTGAGTGTTCAGAAATAACTTACCTACTTTCAATATCTGCCCACGGTTTTAGATCTTCACTGTTGTTTGATATTCTGTGTTAATGCAAGAGTAGGTCTTTAGATTTATACTTTATATACTTCATCAGACCCCTTTATAACTTTGGAACATTGAAAATACCCAGAGCATTTATTTCCTTTGCTCGTGACTATTACTACTACTACAGGCTTTACAATATTTATTTGTATGTCATAGACTATTGCTGTTGACTTGTTTAGCAAGCACTACTTATGGTTAGGCCAAACATAAAAGGTATAACCTTCCTTAGACTCTGAGCTCATGAGTAGCCTTATGAGCAATGCTTTAGTAAGCTTATAATGTAGGGTATCAGAAATTAGATCTGTACTAAAGAAATAATCAGATTAGATGCGTGAAACCAATAGTTTCTTATTGTTTACATCCATTTTCACTTTGTACGATAGCTTTTTACAAATAACAGGGTTTCACTGATCTTTATTTTCCCCCAGAAAAAATTTAACAGCACATATTTGCTTGAATTAAACACCCTCCCATCTTAATTAATTTATTTTGAGAAAAATAAGTCATAAAATAGGCTGAAAAATACACATTACTATTATATTTTTATGCTCATAAGCACTGGGGAGCAATCAGCTTTCCCTTCACTTATTTCTGATATCAGTTGTCCTACACCTGGAAGTTTCCAAAAAAAGTATATGTTTACGATTTAAATATTAAAAATACAGTGTAAAATAAAGGGAAAAATGAAAGAGAAAAGATGAGTGGAAAATGTATCTGATAGGTTATTAAGATTAAAATATTTATTTCTGCTCTATGTATTTATTTGTTGAAGTGTAAAACGTGTGTACTTGAATAAGCAGTATGCCCAGAGAAAATAAAATACAGTATTTTCCATCTCACTGTTCTTTCTATTAGTAAAAATGTAGGTTTTATTAACTTATTATACAGTTGTATTTCCAGATTTTTGTAATCATGCAAAATATATTTGTTTAAAATAAAAGTTTTATTAAAGGTAAGAATTCTATGCATAATACTTTATTTCATCGTAAACTAGATTTTAATTAGATGACATAATGTCAGACTCCTCCCATCCTTACGGAAATTAGGGTTTTTCTTACATCTCTATTAATTTATTCTTGCATAGGACAGCACCCCTTATCACTACCTTCAATGGGCAACATGGGGATCGTGAATCAGAAATAATTATGCCCTGTTTTCTTCTGAAATTCTACCCATGAATCAGTCAATTTATATGGAGATCTGCTAAGCTAACCATGCCATTTTTATTTCTTAATCCTTCTTTTATTTGCTATACTTATGAGAAAATTATACCGTTATTTTCCTACAAGCCTCAAGCCTTAAATAATTTGGGTAGTCAGAAATATTTTTAAGTGGCCTTTCTTTGCAACTAAAGAATTATTTATGCTGCGTATCTCAGTTTGACTGAGTGTGTCTCATTATTTGTACATGTGTACTCTATTCTCTTGGTAAAAATAAGCACTCAGCAAGCACAGTCTTAACAGGACTTGAGGTTTGTGGTACTTGTCAGTAGTTCTTGGCCTTTATTTACCCATCAGTCTTATGGCCTTTTTCTAATAATAGCAGCATTATTTTTTTAATTAATTTTTTAGTGCTAGCCATTCATTAACATAATTTTTATAAAGACAAGGTTGATTTATGAATAAAAGAATGAGATTCTGTCTTCTAAACTCCAGAATTCTGGCAATTTATCTGACAGTCATGGAAGTTTTCTGGTATTACATGGTGACATTGGAAAGGATATTTGAAAAACAAAATTATAATGATCAATTAATTGTATGCTTTCCTCCACGGCCCCCCCTCCACTACACACACACACACACTTGAGCCTCTAACATTAACATTTCATTTCCATCAATATTTCTGAAAGGTTAAATTTACTGTTTCATTATTCCGACTCTTCTTTTTGAATTCTAATTTTATAAAACCCCAAGCTTCCAATAAGCTTAAAACACCATCTTATTGTTTCATTGAATTCCTTATGCCATAGATTTGAAGAAACTTAAATACGGAGTCTCAGTAAAGCTACAGAGGCATGCCCATTAAGGAGGGCTGAATATAAAAGGCTGGTATTCAGTAAGAGGGTCTGTGAGGTGTACCCTGTAGGCCTCCTGAGGGGCATCCCAGACAGGGCACAAGTCAGCGGCTTGAGAAGGGGGCTTCCTGTGATTGGAGAAACGTAGGAAAGTAGAGAATAGTAGACGAGGTAAAAAAACATAATTGGAGTCTAGTTTTGGTAAACTTTTAGAACATGTGGAGTCATTTGGCTTTAAGAAGTCACATAGGAAGATGTTAACAAGTTTAGAGCAGATATATGACATGTACTAAAATATACCTTATCAGAATCATTATGGATTATAAACATTGTAATTCGAGTAGACGAATTAGGATATTGCCTTCAGATATAGCAATAATCCAGATAAGAAATGATGGTGGCTTTTAGTAGTAGAGGTTATGAGAAGTGATTTGATTTTTGTTATTTTCGAAAGATTTGCTGATAGATTTTTTGTGGAGTGTGAAAAAAAAAGAGGTATCAAAGATGAATTCAAGATTTTTGGCTTAACTAAAAGAACGAAATTGCCATTTGTGTAATGAGCAAAGCTGTAGAGCAGGGGGCATCTGGTAAAGGTGTGAAGTTCAGTTTTGAACATGTTAAGTTTAATTTGCTTATTAGTTAACTATGAGGGTATGAAGGCATACAGTGCTGGTATTTAAATTATATAGTTGGAATTCAGGGGAAAAGTCTGTTGGAGTTATAAATTTTGAAGCTGTCTACATAGAAATGCTATTTAAAGTCCTGGAACTGGATGAAATTACTCAAGGAGAAAGTGTATTTAGAAAAAAAAAGTGGGGGCGGGGGGTGGGTGGAGAGTGTAAGAATTGAGTCCTGGAACATTTCAATATTGACTGGTAGAAAAGATGCAAGAGAGTCAGCCAAGAAGACAAAAAAAAAAAAAAAAAAAAAAAGGAGTGGCTGATGATTTCAGAGGAAACCAAAAACAGTTATGTCAAGGAAATGTTTAGAGAAGAATAAAATAATCTATGACGTGAAGTAGTGTTTACACATCAAAAACGTTGTGACAGAAAATAAACTAATAGACTTGGCACTGTTGATGGTCCCTGATGATTTATAAAAAAGTTACACACACACACACACACACACACACACACATACACATTTTGGTGAAAGCATGGTTGATTGAAGGTATCTGAAAGATCTAAAAAGAAAATGGGAGGAAACTAAGTCAATTAGACAGTGAGAATAAGTGATGCTCATAGCAAGTTGCCATAAAGGAAAGGAGAAAATGAGGTCAAGAGGAGTTTTTTTTTTTAATCTAAGAGAAATAATGACTCGTTTGAATATTCATGAGATTTACTAATAGAGGTGAAAAGTTGAAGCAACACATAAAAAAAAAAAAAACATGAATCATCAGAGCAATGTTCTGAAGTAGGCAAGTGTGTGGGTTCCAGGGGAGGGGACAGTGTTACAGGCAGACCAACAGGAGGGTGATCAGAATCATGTGGGCACCACTTTTGATGGGTATATAAAGGGATGGGATTTCATGGCAGATTTTTTTTTCATCTGCTTTGATTTTATCAGTATATGAAAAATTGTGTGCATGTATGTGTTCTATACATGGAAAGTTCTTAGCTGCTTAACTTAATAGCATGACTTATGTAACAAATATCTGGAAAGAGTTAAACTCATTTAAAACTAAGATCAATTAAAAATAATGTCAGGTAAACTGAAATAGCTAGTGGACTTGCAGTGAAGCTAATGCTTCTATTATCTGTCAATCATCTATCTACCTACCTACCAACCTACTTGTCTATCATCTGTCATCTATCTATCTGTCTATCTACCTACCTACCTACCTACCTACCTGTCTGTCTGTCTGTCTATCACTTACCAACTATATATCCTCTATCTATCTGTCGGTCTGTCGTCTATCTATCAGTAATTTGAAAAGGAGATGTCCCTCCATCACAGTTGTTGTGGTCGTCCGCATGGTCACCACCTATCTATCTATCTATCATCTATCTATCATCACCATCATCATCATCATCCTCATCCTCATCCTCATCCTCATCCTCATCTACCATCTATCTACAGACTCTTCTACCACCCCATTTCCCTCTTGCTTTCTTTCATTAGAAAATTAAAAACACTTGGGAAATTTCAACCAGAGTAATTTGTGCAAGTGTGTGGGTGTGGTGGGGGATGTAAGTAATTAGTCTTTTCAAATCGTATATTTTGTGTAGTAAACTTAAGGAATTCTGTAGGTATTTTTGTGGGTGCGCATAAATAAAGATCACAAGGTTATAGCTAACTGCTACTTGCATTTCCTTAGTAATGCTTATGGTTTATAATAGAAACTCTATCTGTTTTAGTATGTCACGGACATAGAAAAGTGCGTGTTTATAAATTAAAGAAATGAGAGCCAGAAGACTGGGAAATTGTAGAAAGATTAATAATACCATTGGAAATCCAATTTGCGTGCACAGAAAATCATATTTTCTGGGAGAAACATTAATATCAGAGATGTTTAAATGAGTTATTTAAAGATTAGATTTCAAAAGATGGCAGAGTAAGAACAAAAACAAAGTCAAACAAACAAGGACTAATATTGCAGAAACTTGAGATCTTACTAATGATAGATTCCTACCTATTCAAATACCTTATGATGGTGGTAAAATATAAAAGATTATTTAGAGTTCTATATTTTGAAAGTATTTGTGGAGATTATTAAGTATATTCTGCTTAAATTAGGCCAGGATATTTCAGATACTCTATGGTACCAGATCATAGGCAAGTGTCAGAATAGAGCAGGATATGATTTCCTATACAGGCTCTCAAATCCTGGATCACAGGAATGACAGTGGTGGAGTTTGTTTCTACACATAAGATTGATGAATATGACCTTCTATCTTTTCATATGATTTTATTCCTTTTCAAATGTTAGCATATTTTCAAAAAATTTATGGGGATATTTGATGAAATCTGTCTCAATGTTTCCGTATATTATAAGTACACAAATATGGTCTCTACATTCATGATATGACAATTTTGCAGCAATTTTTAAACATCGAGCAGATTTTGCTTTTTGTAATTTCTAAATTTGTAAGAAAGACTATCTCTACTCACATATATTTTTAGGGGCTGTAGTCATCATCAGCATTTTTTTTTTTTGAATGCATAGTGGAGTTTTGTAATTATTAGTGATGTATTTCATTTTCCTAATCAGTTACATCTGAGAATACCAAAACAAATTCAAGAGATCTTATTTAAAAATTATGAACAGGTTCCTTAGCTTTCAGATATACTCAAAAATAGAATGGTAAAGATACTTTTTCATAGCTAAACAGCATGCAGGCCTACTTTTCCCTATCATGTCTTAATTCATATGCATTCTTTTCTAGAAAGTCTTTGATCTTCAGTTATTCCTATTTGACTTCTACTTATTGTTTAAGCCCAAATCAAAACTTTTGCTAACCGCTTGAGCTTTAGTTAGAGTGAGCTTCCAATCAATGATTATCGTGAAGATTTTTCTTAGTTCATTTTATTTTTAGAAATTCTATTATATTTATAGTCTAGTATATTTGTATTTTTTGTCCTTTATACTTAGATTTTAAACTCCTTGAATGCAAAAACTACACTGTACTTTTTATATTGTATTTTTTATAGCTCCTACTGCCCAGAAAGAGATAATTGGCTAGATATCAGTCCTTTAATTAATAATTATTATCTAATTCGGGCATTGTTTTAATTTATATGTGTGAGGGAATGATGAACTGCATATGGATAGTTTTTGCTAGTATAAAGAAAAGGAGAAAAGAAAATGTTTCAGATAAAAAAAACCCCAATTTTATGATGACTTAGATGTAGAAATCAAGAGGAGTTACCAGTCAAAAAATTTTCGAGAGGTTTCTAGGTTTGGAGCCTGGAATAATAATGATATTGCTAATTTAAATGATTCATGGATGAAAATGATTTTCTTTATTTTTACTTTTGGAGTTTTTGGTGTGTCAGAGAGATCCAAATTTTAAGTTTAGGAATCATCAGCAAGAAGGATGTATTAAAGTTCACATTAACTCACAGAAGAATGCAGAGGATGGGAAACTAAAGCCATAGGAGAACATTGTGGACCTTCCTGGAGTTTGAGTCTGAGTTCCAAACTCCTTGTGTGAAATCTCAGTCTTCTTATTAAAATAAGATGTAAAGTCATCTACTGAGAATCAACAAGAACATCTTGGGAATAGGAAGGAGTGAGTGATTATGGCAGTCGTTTATATTATAGATACCAAGCTTAATTATAAATACTGAATATTAAGACAACATTGTCATCAACACAGTATTATTAAAATCAACGTTTATTGCCTGGCATTCTGCTAAGATTCTATTTTATGTTATCCTCACGATGTAATCAAGTAGATATTATTTTTCCCATTTTGTAGATGAGAGGACTAGGAAGCAGACCAGTTAGGGAAGTTGCCAAAGGTCTCGCAAAAAGTGGAAGATACATTTTTTATATGAACTTTCGCTAAACACATTCTTTCACTTTTAACTTTTATAAAATGTTGATGTACCACAGTTTACAAATGTTATCAGTTTTGCCCTCATTTTAACTCTTTTTACCTTAAATTTTGAATATTAAATACATTTTTACCACCAAGAAACAGATCAGTTAAACATGTATAGCTCTCTCTCTCTCTCTAAATCTCTTTCTCTTTTTCATCTTCCATAGAAGGAATGAAAGAAATGAAATTAGATAAATGTGTTATAGCTTTAACAACTCAATGCAAATGTCTCTTTGGAAATACCTAAACAATATAAAGATATAATTTGATTATTCACCTTAGCCATTCCTTAAGGAATATATTATGTATATTTTATGGATTTCTGTGACATGTCTTCTGGGCAAAGAAGCAAATATGTAAGAAGTAAAGGAATAATACTTTAATACTTATCTCCAAGGAGAAAAAAGTCTGTAGTTAACAGCACAGTATAATGGAATCCTTCTCCCAGAGATACTAGTGATGTAGAGGCTTTGGCTTCGGTCTCAACACATAAACTTGGAAAGATCCTTCCTGATACTACTGGTTGATCTCATCACTTCCCTCTTGTAATCTTCAGTCGTGTGTATCTACTCAAGAGATTGTATTTTTTAGAGGTTAAGAGTCCCGATTCTGAAGACAGACTGTATGGTTTGAATTCCGGCTGCATCAGTTTCTCATACAGCCTTAAGAAAATGTCTTAGCCTTTCTCTGCCTCCGTTTTCTTGCTTTAAAATTGTTTTTAATAATACTGCTTACACAATGGATTGTTAGGAGGATTAAATGAGTTAACATAGGTACTGTTCATAGTGCCTGGAACATACTAAGCTTTAACTCTTATAATCAAAGGAACAGTTGGTCATAAATATTGAATGTGACCAAAAAATAGAAAATAACTCTATAGTAAAGGTCTTAAATAGCATTTCCCACTAAGAAAGTCCTTTTTCCAGCCCTGCTAGTTCTTCTATGGACTGAATTTCTTTTTATTACTACAATGAAATGTGCTGCTTGCTTCCTGCTGGCCTCTGTGCCTAAGTGATAGATATGCTCTACTTTGCAAGTCACACAAAGTTGTGTAACCTTCCTCATAAACCAGGTTCCCAGGGATAAGAGGTGATCTATCTTGACATAGCATAAAGAGACAAAGCAAAATAAAACTTAGGCCTTGAAGACGAGTCTCTATTTTCCATCCTCAGGATCTGAGCCAAAGTGGCAAATGCTAGTTTATATACAAGTCTTAACGTGCCAATTTTATTTTAGTAAATTATAAGAATGCTCATGAAAGAGCTGATCATCTTCAGTGTTGGAATCAGCATCCTTGCTGCATTCTGGGCATTTTATCCAGAGCTACGGCATTTATTTGTCTTTTCCATCCTAAAGAACTCGATAGAATCAAAAAATATTTCTTTAATTTAATTGAATTGAGCCTTGTATACCATATATAATATAAAAAGGAATCATTAAATACTGTGCGTACTTTTGAAAATATTTCATTTAGCTTAAACAATTCCAGACTAGGGACACCTGACGTAATTACGGGAATGGAAGATTTTCTTCATGTGGATTAAAATAATAATTAGACAAAAACAATTTTTCTTCTTGAATATTTTTGGCTCGTTTTACATCCTTGTAATTTATTTTATAATATGAAATATGAGAATGAGGCAGATGCCTGAGTGAAGAATTTTTCTTAGTTCATGGAGAGCAGCCGTTCTGTTTACATATTGCTGAAGTGCTTGGTTTAGAAAGGTTTTGTTCCAAGGATGCAGTGAGTGAAAAAGTGATGTGCAGAGACCTCTAGAGACTGCAGAGCTTAACTACACTTAATGCTCTGCAGATATGGTTCAATGCTGTACTGTAATTGAATTATTCAGGGAGCTATAACACAGCTATAAAGAGAACAAGGTACTATTCTGTTCCTAGTGATGCGGTTAAAATCTGTGTTCTCAAAAGCTTTATGCTTTTGGCTATTTTCCCTTTAATGAGTTAATTAAGGTAAAATATGCTTTACATTTGCTCTATTGCAAAAACAATGATTAAACAACAGATGTTCATACCAAAAAATATATAAATTATCAATGTGTGCAGAACGTTATTTTTAGAAAAACATAGTAAGCATTTACCTGCTGCTGTGCCATAAGATAGTCTATTTTTCATACCTTTTATTTGTTTTGTTTGGGGGGAGCTGATTTTTTTACATTTATGTTTCTTTCCTGATATGTTGCACTCCCCCTTTTGATACCTTGAAGTATGACTGGAAAATTCCTTTAAATGCTCATTACTGGTCCAATAATTATTTGTTGGAATGAAAATGCCAGTTTACAGTATTGTAAACACATTTTACAACCAGTTATGTCCTCTTATTAACTATTTTTCCTCCATACACTGAGTTGTGATTGTTGACTATTTCCTGCTACCAAGAAATAAACAAATATAGCTGCGTTCGCACTCTCTCTCCTCTCTCTCCTCCCTCTCTCTCTCTCTCTCTCTCTCTCTCTCTCTCTCTCTCTCTCTCTCATTTCTGTGTATTACTCATTTATATATTAGGGTTCTTCAAAAAACAGAACCCATAGGAAATGTGCATATCTGTGTATATATAACAGAATAATTAGAAATGTATATATTATATACACATAACTAATACCACATACACATTCACACAGAGACACACACATATGTGTGTTTGTGTAAGAGAAAGAGACAGATTTATTTTAAGGGATTGGCTCATACAATTATGGGGGTTGGTGCAACCAAAATCTACAGGGCAGGATGACAGACCGAAGTCCCAGGGAGGAGTCGATGTTGTAATCTTCCGTTTAAAAACAGTTTGGAGGCAGAATTCCTTTTTATAAGGGAAACTGTCTTTTCTGTTAAGACTTTCAACTAATTGAATGAGGCCCACCAACATTATGAAAAGTAATCTGCTTTACTCAAGGCTGCTGATGTGAAAAATATTTTTGCAACAACTAAACTCATATTGTTCAAAAGCTAGCTAGGCATCATGACCTAGCCAAGTCAACACATAAAATTGACCATCACACTGAGAATTCTATAACTTTTACAATTCGACTTCTCAAGGTTAACAAAGACAAACCAAATCTATCAAAACATGAACACTAACATACATATAGACATACAGTTATATGATGATAAGTGATTTTTTAGTTTATTTATAGTACAAATGCTATCTAATTACAGTAAAATGTTTCTCACAGTGAAGTGAAAAGGTGAGTATCTTACAGTTAAAGTTTGCTGTTGATGCTCAGTGTACCATAGTGAAGATATTGCATTACCACTGATTTCATGTTAAAAAAAAATCAGAATTTAGAATTTCGTTATTTTTATAATTCATACGCAAGTGCTAGCTGTTGAATCAAGATACATATTTCTTATTTTCTTATAGAAATTTTGATTGATATGTATTTTCTTTATATTTTAAATAAAAATTAAAAGATAATGAATGTCAAACATATCATTTATTATCAAGCAGGTAAAATGAGATAATATGTTTATCTTTATAAACCCTAAGTAATATAATTAGTATTTTGTCCTATAGTAATACTAAAGATGGTATCTTCTTAGTTATAAGTTAGGTTTTAATTAATATCACCTATGTAAAAATACTTGAAATATATGAATGGAATTGTCTCCAGCTACCAATAATATTTAAATATAAGTTTAATATAGAATACTCACTGACTTTGGCTTTTAAAATCTGTTTACACTATGTAAATAAAAATATAACATTTATGGAGTACTTATACTAGCATTCTGTTTTGGAAGGGCATTTGTATTTTCTTAATATGAAGTTAATAGAATATGACTGTGACTGGCTAAGTAGAAAAAAATTGCTCGTACACCCAGTAGCTTATATAAGGTCATGTGGTCATGTAGTGAGGTAAAATCTACTTTTATTAGTTTCTAATACTTTATTATAAGAGGTAAAATCTACTTTTATTAGTTTCTAATACAATATTATATAATCACTTGAGATGTATAAAATAGGGATAAGGGAACTGGGAAAAAAGTCTGTATATTGACTTTAATTCCTTAAAGATCTAAGGAAATGGCAATATAATTTGTTATCTATATATTATCAACAGTAATATAGTAGAATCTATATAGAGATCTGATCTGATAGAGCTAATTTAATATGTAACATAATAAAATCAATAGTAAATGTCTGAACAACATTTCTCTGTTTTATTTTGTTTTAAAGCTTAGTAGGTTAATAGTTTAGTTTAAGGGTGAATTATATTTATGATATATGGTTAATAGACTTTTCTTTCTGAATATAAGTATAGTCAAAATTAAATGAGAAGTACTTAAACACAAAAGTAGAAGCACAACATTAGAAGGCCAAATGAAATCTGAATGCACAGAAATATTGGATTTTAAACTAAAACAACAACAACAACAAACAACAAAACAGAAAAGAGCACAGTGCTGATGAGAATAATGTCAGTGAGTTTTAGGGTACAGCAATTTGCCAGAGTGGAAAGGGCAGGTCAAGAAATAGATCACTTGTGAGGGTTCAGGATCCAAAATAATGAGAATTTCAGAGACAGCTTTCTCTTTCATAGGAAAGTAGGTTGCATTTAAATTAGCCTATGCAGCATATGTCTGAAGTAACTGATAACTGGAATAGAAATTTATCAGGAAAAACAGTTTGCAACAAAAGCATGCTTAATGATAACCGAAATCTGGTCGGCACTGTCCGTGGAAAGGATACTGAATTTGAGAGACTTCAGCTTAATACAAATTCATGCTAAGTTGTAACCGGTAAAGAAATTCATTTCTGAACAGATATGTGACAGAATGCACGGAGGTTGAGTAGAAATATCCTTCTAGAGAATAAAGGAAGGAACAGGTGGTTGCTGAGCTTGAAGCTGGTGGAATAAGACGTGAGCTTCCCTTACTTCACCACTGGTGTTACCTAAGCAGGAGTTGCCTCAGGTGTAGAGAGCCACTTTGCCCAAAATCACGATCTTAGGTGCTAGCCACATCCAATGACTGGGCAAGGTGAGAGTGTAAAGTGTAGCTAAACAAGAACCACTGTGAGATGCCATTCCAGCTCCACACTCCTTCACAGGCTGAAGTCATCAGGCCCGAATCTGACTTGACCTCTTTGTCTAACCTGCTTCTTCTCTCTCCCTCCCAGGGCCTTTCTATGTAAATATCCTGAACACTACATTCTTTCAGAATCTGCTTCCCCTTGAGCAAAACATGCAATAAATCTTGTTATTTGACCCACACTTTTGCTTCATATATTTTGAGGTTATGTTACTTGTCCTGTATAATTTTATGAATAGTATATATTTATTAGGTATTATAAATTTTATTATTGCCAAATAACCATCTTTATACTCTGTGCTGATTTTATCTTAAATTGTACTTTGCATGAGATTAATTTTGCTACCTCTGCTTTAGTTTTGTTTATGCCTGTTCGTTCGTTCTTTAATATATATTTCCATTCTTTTAGGTATGTATTTTATAGGCAGCCTGGACCTCTGAAAAATCCAATTTAATACTGCCATTTTCCTAGGGGAGCTGAAATCCTTTATGTTTAGAGCTATAAAGTACATACTTGGCATTATTGCATTTATACTTGTGTTTCTCTTATTTATTCCTTTTTTCCTATCTCTTGCTATTTGGTTTATGTTTAGTTTTTATTCATCTTCTGCAGTGATTTCAGAGGCATATGCCACTATGATATTTGGCGCTAGTTAACATAAAGTTTAAAGTAGGCATCTCTGCTTTTCAAAGCCAGTCAGACAGTATGTGGGGAAAAATAACTTCATAACCAAAAGAGCAAAAGCAGCATATCTCTGGTGTATTTTAATTTACACTTGATCCTAAAAAACTCATTATAGGAAATGAGTTTTTCAACAGTCCTTCCTTAGTAACATAAGGCAATGAGCAATTTAGACACACAAGAACATTTTACATTTCTGGATTCAAATTTAGTAATTTTAGAATTTTTTGTTTACATTTTTAAAATGACTAACTAAATTAACTCAAATGTAGTTTGATGTTGAAAGGAAATTAGCTCAGTTTGTGCATATTTATGCAGAATCCCTCTTGAAACCAAAATAATTTTACTGAAATCAACCATAGTTTACTTAACAACACATTTAGAAAATACTGTGTATGTTTTCCCAGCAAACAAACTATTCAGAACCCACAAATTTGATGTTTCTGCTAACCTTTTCATCAAAAGCTGTTTCAAAGAAGATGTGAGAAGATTAGCAAATGATTAGTTTAAACTTTCTATTTTTGTGTAATCAAATAGTTCACATTTCTAGATTGCATTTTTTTAAATCGACCAGTATTATTTTCTTACTCAGCCCAGCTGTTTTTGACAGACAGAATAGTGCAATTTGGGAGGAAGTGGCAAGGGAAGTTTATAATTTAACTACAGAGATGGAAAATTACTTCTGGCACCAAATACAAGGGGAATCTACAAATTGTAAAATGAAATGCCACTATTCCCAGCAATGACATAAAAGAACTGGACATGGAGACCACTTGAGTATTTGCTTTACTATATCATGCAGTAAACTCCAACTCACTGCATTAAGAAATTTGAAGTTCTCAGGTATATTACAGAATTTAAAATGCATTTCTGACATTATCAACAAATAACTTGTGTTCATCTATTTCATAATCCTAGTTAATATTATTTCAGTTTGTATTTCTTACTGTGAACATTATAATTATTTAATATGCTGTGATCTGTTATTAATAAAAAATAGACATGAAAATAATTGATGTACAACTACCATCGGTCCTTATTTCTTTAAATTTTATAGTATTTTATTAATATAATTATATAGTTTTTTAGTTTATTTTGATGAAGTCATGTATAAAGTCATACATAATTATAGTTAAAATCTATTTTTAATATTTCATCGATAAGTAGAAATTTAAATAATTGCTAGTAATAATGCTTATTTTAGTCATTGACAACTCTTACCCAGATCTTACCTCCTGCAAATATTTTTTTTCAAAAGTTAGGTATGGATTTTCATATTTATATATAAATCAATAGGTAATTTAAAATTATTTAATCATAAAATAACAAACTTTATTATCTTAATCATTTTTAAGTATATAATTTAGTAGTACAAAGTACATTCATATTGCTCTGCAACTATCTATCTCTAGAACCATTTTATCTTGTAAAACTAAAACTCTATATTCATTAAACAATAACTCCCCATTCTCCCATTGCCCTAGCCACCATTCTACTTTCTGTCTCTTTAATTTCAACTACTATAAGTATGTCATATGAGTGTAATCATGCTGTATTTGTCTTTTTGTAACTGGCTTATTTAACTTAGCCTAATGTTGTCAGGGTTGATCCATGTCATAATACATGTCATAATGTCCTTCCTTTTCAAGGCTGAATAATATTCCAATGTATGCTATATTTTGCTTATCTATTTATCTATTAATGACACTTCAGTTGCTTCTGCATTTTAGCTTTTGTGAATAATTCTATTATAAACATGAGAGTAAAAATATCTTTTCCGAGAACTAGTTTTCAATTTTTTGGGGTATATACCAAGAAGTGGAACTGCTGGATCACATGGCAATTCTAGTTTTAATATTTTTTTGAGCAACTACCGTACTATTTTCCACAGAGGTTGTGCCATTTTATATTCCCACCAACTGCACAAAGATTCCAATTTCTCCACATCATAAGTGATACATTATTTTTTGATTTTGTGATTTTGTTGAAAAGACTGTCATCCACAATAAATGATTTTGGCACCCTTGTCAAAAATCATTTAACTGTATATGCAGGGGTATATTTCTGAGCTCTCTATTCTATTTTATTGGTCTATATGTCTTTCTTTTTGCCAGTGTTATATTGTTTTCATTATGGAAACTTTGTGCTTTTTGGCTGTTTGCATATCATCTTTAGATAAATGTGTATTGAAGTCCTTTGCTTATTTTTGAATCGGGTTATATTGTTATTATTGTTGAGTTTTAGAAGTTCTCTATATATTCTAGACATTAATCCCTTATCAGATATAATTTGCAAATATCCCCCCATTCCATAGATGGCATTTTCATGATGTTGATAGTGTCCATCGATACACAAAAGATTTTAATTTTTATGAAGCCCAGTTCGTTTGTTTTTTTTTCTTTTGTTGCCTGAGCCTTTAACATCATATCTGAGAAATCACTGACACATCCAAATCTATGAAAATGTATCATGTTTTTTTCTAAGAATAGTATTAGGACTAGCATCATGGACTAATTTTGAGTTAATTTTTGTATACAATGTCAGATAGTGGTTCAACTTCATTCTTTTTCTATGTGGATATCAGTGGAAAAGTTCTCTCATCAACAGTTTTTGAAAATACTGTCCATCCCCACTGAACGATCTTGAAATTCTTGTCAAAATTATTTGACCACATATGCAAGGGTTTATTTCTGGGCTGTTTCACCCCATTGGTCTATATATCTATTACTGTGACAGTCTTTAATTTTTTTCAGTAATGTATTGTAGTTTTAATTGTACATATTTCACCTCCTTGTTTAATTCTTATTTTATTCTTTCTGCTACTATTGTAAATTGAATTGTTTCCTCACATTTATTTTTGTATTGTTCATGTTGGTGAATAGCAATGCAACTGATTTTTGTGTGTTTGCTTTGTAATATTCTACTTTACTGAATTTATTAGTTCTAAAATGTGTGTGTGTATTTGTGTGATCTTTATTTAGGATTTTGTACATATAAGATCACATCATCTGTGAACAGGGATAAGTTTTTTCTAATTTGTTTAACTTTATTTCTTATTTTAGACTAATTGTACTGCCTGGAACGTCAGTGAAGTGGTGAAAGCTGGCATTCTCTCTTCGTTTCTGATCTCAGAGGAAAAGCTTTCAGTCTTTTAGCATTATCATATTAACTGTTTTTTGTTTTTTTTTTTTTAAATATTTGGCTTTTATTATGTTAAGGTTTTTTTTTTCTTTTCCTAGTGTGAGTTTTTTTTATTATAAAGGATGTTGAATTTTATCAAATGCTTTTTCTACATCAATTGAGATGATCATGTTTTTGTTTTTCTTTATTTGTTAATGTTGTATAATTCATTGATCAATGTCCATATATTGAACCATCTTTACATTTCAGGAATAAATCCCGCTGGTCATGGTGCATAATCCTTTCAATATGTCACTGCATTCGATTTGCTAGTATTTTATTGAGTATTTTTGAATTGATGTTCATAAGGAATATTGGTCTATAGTTTTCTTATAATATCTTAGTCTGGCTTTGGTTTTGGGGCAACACTGGCTTCATAGAATGAATTAAGAAGTGTTCTTCCCTTTTTAATTATTTGGAAAAGTTTTGGAAGAATTGTTGTTAACTCTTCTTTAAATGTTTGGTAGAATGCACCAATGAAATCATTAGGTCCAAGTATTTTTCTTTGTCAGGAGATTTTTGATCATTGATATCAATCACTTTACTACTTTTGGGTACATTGATATTTTCTATTTCATCATGGTTTGGGCATCATAAGCTTTGTGTTACTAGAAATTTGTCCATTCAGTCTAGGTTATCCAATTTATTGGCATTCAGGTGTTCATAATGCTCTCTTACAATATTTTTTATTTCTGTAGAATTGGTAGTAATTCCCCTACTTTCATGTCTGATCTTAGTAACTTGAATCTTTTTTTTTTTTAAATTTATCTAGCTAAAGGTTTGTTTATTTTGTGGAACTTTCCACAGAACCAACTCTTGGGTTTATTGATGTTCTCAATTGTTTTCCTATTCTCCATTTTGTTTGTCTCTGTTCTAATCTTTATTATTTCCTTCTTTCTTCTAGTTTTGAGTTTGGTATATTCTTTTTTTTTCTAATTCATTATGTTGTAAAATTAGGTTATGGATTGATACTTTTCTTGTTTTTTTAATGAAAGTGTTTTTAGCTATAAATTTCTCACTTAGCACTGCTTTTGCTTTTCTCATAAGTTTAGGTTATATTATATTTTCATTTCCATTTATCTTAAATATTTTCTAATTTTTCTTGTGATTTATTCTTTGATTCATTGATTGTTTAAGAGTATGTTGTTTAATTTCCACAGATTTGTGAATTTTTTCATTTTCCTTCTGTTATTCATTTCTAACTTCACCCTATTGTTGAGGAAGTTATTTTGTATATATATATATATATTTTTTAATTTAGTGAGACAATTTGTGGCCTATCGTAGAATCAGTCTTAGACAATTTCTCATGTGCATTTAAGAAGAATGTATATTCTATTGTTATTGAGTAGAGTATTCTGTAAACGCATGTTAGATCTAGCTGTTTTATTGTGTTGTTCAGACCCCCTATTTCCTTACTTTTCTGTATCTGGTTGTTATTTCTATTATTGAGAATGGAGTATTAAGTTTCCAACTATTACTGTAGAACAGTCTATTTCTCCATTCAATTCTATAGATTTTTTCCTTTATATGTTTTGATGTTTATGTTATTAGCATGTTCATGTTTGTAACTGTTATGTACTGTTGCTCTACTTAACTTTGTATTAATGCACAATGCCCTCATTTGTCTTTTGTAATCTTCTTTAATTTAAAGTCTATTTTGTCTGATACTAATATAGCCACCTCTGCTCTCTTCTGGTTATGATTTACATGGAGTATCTTTTTTCATCCTTTCACTTTCAACCTATTTTTTCTTTTTATCTAAAGTAAGTCTCTTATAGACAGCGTTTCATTGGATCTTTTTTTAAATCCATTTTTCAAATTCCTTGTTTTTGATTGGAGAGTTAGTTCACTTGCATTTGAAGTAATTATTGATCATGAGGCCTTGCTTCTGACATTTTAATATTTATTTTCTATAGTCTTACAGCTTTTTTTGTCCCTCGTTTCTCACATTACTGACATCTTTTGTGTTTAGTCAGCTTTTTGTACCGAAATACTTAAATTCCTTTTCCATTTCCTTTTATGAATATTCTGTAACTATCTTCCTTGTGGTTGCTATGTGGATTACATTGGACATCTTAAAGATATAGAACTCTAATTTGAATTGACACCAGTTTAACTTTAATAATATGCAAAAACTCTGCTCCTTTACAGTTCCATCCCCACTTCCTTTAGTCATTGCTGTCACCACTTACATCTTTATGCATTATGTGTCCAAAAGCATAGTTTTAATAATTTTTTAAAGTATTCATCTCTTAAATGTAGAAAATAAAACATGGGGGAAAAGTGACAGTAATACTAGCTTTTAGATGAATAATTTTTTTTTAATGTATTATGTAGAAAACAAAATATAGAGTTATACACCATTGTTACAAAAATACTATCCTTTAAAATTGCCCATGTATTTACTTGTACTGAGATCTCTATTTCTTCATACTCCCTAGTGTTCTCTTATTTCAACCTCTGAGACTCCTTTGGTATTCATTCCTTGCCTGGCAAGTCTAGTGGCAACAAATTCCCTCAGCTTTTGTTCATCTGGGAATGTCTTCATTTCGTCCTCATTTTTGAAGGACAATTTTGCTGGACCAGATTCTTGATTGATAGTTTTTCTTTTTAGTATTTTGAATATATCAGTCCACTGTCTTTTGGCAAAGTTTCTGAAACGAAATCTGCTATAATCTTACTGAGAATCCTTTGTATGTTACTTTGCCTTTTTAACCTCTCTGTCCTTGCGTTTAAAACAGAGGTCATAAGAATTTCTAATTGAGAAGACTATTGTAATTAATAAATGAGATGATGCGTGTAAACCAGTGAGCATGGTGCCTGACTCATCATACTCAATTAATGGTTTTATTATTTTCTGAGATTTTAAGATTCAAAAACCAAAACTATTAACCATTATGCTTACAGCAATGAAAAAAAAATTAAAGAGAAAAACACAGGAAAATTATTTGTAGGTGGAGTTTATTATATAGTTACGTATTTTATTAACTTTAGAAAAATGAAAAATGACATTATATAAAAGTAATGTCTAAAATATTAAAATATTAACAAGTCTTTTCTAAAAATCTCAATAATTCTCTTTTTGATAGCAATATAAAGCATAAAATTAATCGTTATCAAAACTATTGACTTAACATCATTTTTATCAAAACTTACTTCACAGTAAATAAATCTCTATTAAAACTTAAGCCATTGTTTTTAAATTTATAAAAAATAAATCAAGCTGATACACATAGTTTTTTAATAAATAAAAGCAAATGGTATTGATGGAGTTAAAAAACACAGCAATTCTTTGACCTAATTTTCTGACATGTTCAAGTGTACTCAGAAGCTTTCATTATCTTTATTCAGAGTTGTTCTGGTGCTTACATTCACATATCTAACGTATATGCTTATACCACTGTGTTTTGATTCATCAACTGTAGATATTTTTCCATTGTCTTTGGGCTGTGATAGGTAAGCTATTAACTTATTTCTCCACCCTCAAATCTTCCACCTCTTTCTTCCAATTCTTGGTAATTTTAACACTCCAAAATTGTTCAATTAATTATCCTTGTTAGTAGTTTTTAAACTACTGAAATTTATAATTTTAAAATCAATGTAAACATTACCTTTCGAAATTTCATTTTGTGAAATGAATATGTTAGTGTTTCTATGTTTCTTTACCTTGACTTTTACTCTAAAGCTGATAATATGTATATTATATTGTTAATTGTGTTAAACATAATTAAATATTTTGAGTTTTCTCTGTATTTATAAATTTCTCTTAATTTATAGAGTTGAAAATTGGTAACTACTGGTTTGTTACTATATTCGTGTAACTGTTGTTCAATTTAGAACCTAGCGGTGTATGTAGTTGCATTATCTCAACTGGTTTTTAATGTCATTCAAAAGTGAATATTCCTATTGCCAATATTTACGTTTTACATTCTAACTCTTAAAATCATGCTGGCTTTGCATTTACATCTTTTGGTGCTATGAGTATATTTTGCAACATTATAATCAACAACTGACACTTCCTGATTGAATTCGTTTTTGCTCACTGATAGAACTATCTGTTCTAATATCTTTTAGATGTCAGGAGAGTCAATTTCTAAATATCAGTTTACCATATAGTTTTTTTTTTTTTGCATTTTTAAATTAAATTTATTGGGGTGGCATTGGTTAATAAAATTATATAGATTTCAAGTTTACAATTCAGCAATACGTCATCTGTATAATGCATTGTGTGTTCACCACCCAAAGTCAAATCTCCTTCCGTCACCATGTATTTGACTCCCTTTACCCTTATCTACATTCTCTCCTTTCCCCTTTCCCCCGATAACCACTAAACTATTGTCTGTGTCTTTGAGTTTTTGTTTGTCTTATTCCTTGTTTTGTTTTATATCCCATGTGTGAGAGAAATCATATGGTTCTTAACTTTTTCTGTCTGAGTTATTTTGCTTAGCTTGATAATTTCAAGAACCATCTATGCTGTGGCAAATGGCACTTTGCATCTTTTCTTACAACTGAGTAATATTCCATTGTGTATATGTATCCCTTCTTTATCCAATCATCTGTCATAGGATACTTCGGTTGTTTCCATGTCTTGGCCACCATGAACAATGCTGCTATGAGCATTGGGGTGCATCTATCTTTGCAGATAAATGTTTTCGAATTTTGGGGGTAGATACCTAGAAGAGGGATTGCTGGGTCATGTGATAATTCTATTCTTAATTTTTTGAGGAACCTCCATAGTGTTTTCCATATTGGCTGTACCCATTTGTATTCCTACTAGCAGTATATAAGGGTTCCTTTTTGCCCACAACCTCTCCAGCACTTGTTATGACTTGTCCTGTTGATGATAGCCATTCTAACAGGTGTAAGATGGTATCTCATAGTGGTTTTGACTTGCATTTCCATGACAACTAGTTAGGTGGAGCATCTTTTCATATGTCTGTTGGCCATTTGTATGTCTTCTTGGGAGAAGTGTCTGTTCAGATCATCTGCCCATTTTTTAAATGGGTCGTTTGTTTTTTTCCTTTTGAGTTATGAGTCCTTTATATATTTTGGATATTAGCCCCTTATCAGAGGCATTGTTTGCAATTCTCTCATTCAGTTGGTTGTCTCTGTTTTGTTTATGGTTCTTTTGCTGTGCAGAAGCTTTTCAGTTTGATATAGTCCCATTTATTTACTTTTGTTTTTACTTCCCTTGCCTTTGAGGTCAAATTCATAAAATCTTCTCTAAGTCCAAGGTCCATGAGTTTAATATGTATATTTTCTTCTATGCAATTTATTGTTTCAGGTCTTATATTCAGATCTTTGATCCATTTTGAATTAATTTTTGTATGCGGTGATAGACAACAGTCTAGTTTCCTCCTTTTGCACGTGGCTTTCTAATTTTCCTAGCACCATTTATTGAAGAGGCTTTCTTTTCTTCATTGTATGTTTTTGGCTTTGTCAAAATTATTTGCCCATATATATGGTGATTTATATCTGGGCTCTAAATTCTGTTCCATTGGTCTGCATGTCTGTTCTTCTGCCAAAACCATGCTGTTTTGATTATTATTGCTTTGTAGTATAACTTGAAGTCAGGCAATGTAATACCTCCGGCCTTGTTCTTTTTTCTCAGGATTTCTTTGGCTATTCTGAGTCTTTTGTGATTCCTTACAAATCTGATGATTTTTTGTTCTGTTTCTTTAAAAAATGCCATTGGGGTTTTGATGGGGATTGCATTAAATCTGTATATTGCATTGGGTAATATGGTCATTTTAACTATGTTGATTCTTTCAATCCATTATCATGGAATATTTTTCAATTTCTTTGTGTCTTCTTCAATTTCTTTTAATAATGTCTTATAGTTTTCAGAATATAAATATATTTTTATATCCTCCTTATAGTTTTAATTGATGGGATTTAAATTTGCCCCCATAACCATATATTTTTTTTTAAAGTTAACTTGCCACTAGCTCAGCTCCCTACTGCTGCTTTAGCAGAAGGCATGAAGAGAAGTTGAGAATAAAGACCAGAAGGACCTATATTCACAATTCTGGAATTTTACTCTCATTTTATGAAGTAAATATGCAAACACTTTCCTTGAGAGGACATTTCCATGCCAGTAAATGTTTAGAGATTTTGTATTAATGAGCATTTCTTAACTGAAAATTGATTAATGATTTGGTGGGATATAGAATTCTAGATTTTATCCTGTTTTCCTTCTCCTGCTTTGAGACATTGCTCCAATGTTTCTTAATGTCTCTTCTCACTGTCAAAAAGTCTGATGCTATCTTGATGCTTGTTTCTTGAAACATTTGCCTGCTATTGTTTTGTTGTATTCTGTCTAAAAGGGTGTGAAATATTATTTTTGTCTTTAATGTGTAACATCCTACAATAATTTGTCTATAGGTGAATTTGAAATATATATGTATTGCTTTTAACTCAATGCTTAGTGAGCCTCTTGCCCTCTTATAGAATTACTTCCCTTTCAGAAAGATTTTTTTGTGTGACAACAATGGTATTGAAGTTTTTCAAAAGCACTTTCTTATACTCTCTTCTTTTTTTCTAATTCTCTTTCCTTGTGTTAGAATGTTAGAACTTCTTGACTCTCTTGAACATCTTGAAATTCTCTGAAAATATTTAAACATGCACACACACACACATATATCTCCTTATGGTGACATTATTTGCCTTTGAAGATAGATTTTCTTTTGTTTATTCTGGTCTTTGCTTCTAAACTCTCATATTTTTTAAAAAAATCCAACTTTGAAGAATGAAGGAATAAGACATTTGACTGGGAACTGTATGTTAATAGGCAGAACTTGGCAAGTATAACTTTTTCTTTAGTATCAGATGTTATGATGTTATAATAAGACAGACTCTAATATGAAATGGCTCTGTGCCCATAAATGGCTCTATTTGTATCCTGAGATTGTTATTATTTCTTAGGAAACATTTGTGTTAGGATGGAGGACTTTATCTCCATTCTCCTGGTGGAATATTTGTTCATGTGTATATGTGTATAGGTACATACATAGGGTTTGTGAGAGAGAGGTAAATTAATGCTAAATTTTACAACCATTGACTCATTTTCCTTTATAGATTCATAATGAATATTTTAAATTGGAGATCTGTGTTCTCACCTCTTTATATATCTCTAGAAGAAAAAGATTTTGTGTGTGTGTATGCATAAGAAATATCTTCAGAAAAGAGGAAGGTGATATCTGTGTGTTATTAATGCCTCTCTCCTTCAATAGGTCCATTAGTCTTCTGTTTCTGGAGCAATTAAAATGAATTGTGAATATTTTATAACAAAATTAAACACATGGTTTCTCATTAGATGGTACAGTAAATCCTCAGTGACATGAGGAAGATTTTCAAAAATGTATTTTCCAAATAGCTACATAACTATATTTAATGCAAAGAAGAAATTATCTGTTATTTTTCCTGTACGATTGTGTTAAATTGCCAAGAGTGTCTAATTAAACAAAGATCATGGAAACAGCAACACCTCAATCCATTATTTATGCAAACATTTGTAGAGCAGAAAATTGTAAATTAATATTATATTAAGTTTTAGAAATATCGTCTAACTCATGTTTACAGACCAGCATTAGATTTCATCAGAATATTATTAGCACATATAATTAAAGATCAGAAGCTTTACTATTTGGCATGGGAGGTAAAAAATGAACAGAAAAGAGTGACTTACTCTTTATAATTATCACTTTCTTCAAATTTTTATTAGAAAAAATAGTTCAGGTAAGTGTAATTCAAGTATTAAGCTGTATGTTAATTTAGTTTTAATGACTTCTGATAAGAAGTTATTTGAGCCTGACTATTCCAAATTAGCCATATTTATTTTTCAAATATGTGTTTCAAATTATAGTTTAACTTCTAATAATGAACTTTTAAAAATTGTTTTTATATTAATCAGAAGCATATTCAGAATATTTTTCTTGGGAGCTAAGGAGCTAGCCCTTAAAATTGTAATTATAGTAAAACTATATATCTTTGACAGCTGAAATATTATTTTGCTGTTCATTGGAGAAAGTATCCACATTTGGTAGTCTGTGGGTACCAAGGGCTCACTCTGTGTATTGATCTATGCCATTTCATATAGGGGACTTGAGCATCAGCAGATTTTGTAATCTATGGGACTTCCACGGATACTAAAGAAAGGACAACTTAAATTTTGGGGGAGTCAAAAGTTATATGTAGATTTTTGACTGCTTGAGGGTCTCATTGTTCAAGGGTCAACTCTATTTATACATATAATTTTTTTCTTCCCAAGCAGAAAAATGAATATACAAGTAAAACACTATTAAATAATGGATTAAATATGTGAATGTATCTTTAAAGTAGATAAATAAGATAACTGACATGTGGGCATTGTGATCCAATTGTGCCTCAAAATGTATGCTCTGAATGTATATTTATTTTTATATAAAGAGATAATAAATACAATTGGAATTATAATTGCGCACTATTACTTATTGTTTTAACATAAAAATTTTAAACTATTTGAGAAGACTTTTAGGTAAGGAAAATATTTTATTTCTTATACTGTGATTTCAAAGTTGCTGTTGTTTCCAGAGAAACATGAATAAAAATTGATTTCATATAACAAAAGGAACTAGTCAACAAAAGTGAAAGAGATTTCGGTGCTTCTATCTCTATTTTCTTTATCTCTTTCCTCTGGAGTCTTTGTAATCATTTCCCTAGGCTGATAAACTACTGCATTTTCCTTCAGTTTACTCATTCCTTTTTCCTGGGATCTTGAACTACTTCAGTTTCTGGTAACTTTATGCAATAGAATCTGCAGAAATACCCTGTAAGGCATTATTTTTAGAATGCTGATTATATGCAATTTAATAAATTGCAATTTTAGTCCATCATTTTTGATTCTTATGACTTTGATATCTCTCTTAATGCCATTTTAATTTTATTGTTTGTTATATTTCGACAGTCTTTATTACTTGTTTTTTATCTTATATTAATTACTTTCCCTTCTAAATTAATTTTCTCCTTCATTACTCAAGGGGATTTTCTCTCTTATTCAGTACGAGGAAAACCAACAACTTCAAAATACAATTTTTGACTTTAAGGAAGAATAAGTCAATTCACTGTGAAAATAGCTGATAATCGTTACATATTTACAAAGCATCATGCAAGGCACTGCATAGAGTTTGAAAAACAGATAAGAGACAGTATTGACTTTCTAGAGTTTTCATTCAAGTCAAAATCATAAGAATTCTGCATGTAATTGTATTATATATATAGAAAAAGTCAAATGAAGTGGATAAGAAAGTCACAAAGATACGATATTCAGAAGACCAACTATAAAGAGAATAGAGGAGATGGAGAAAGGATAAAAAAATGTTTAGGTGTCTGTGAAGGCTTTTTGGATAATCTATTTGAGATGGGCTTAAAGCAAATGAAGATTCTAAATTAACATAACTGAGTTTTTCAGCTGCCTCTACCATCAAACAGTTTCAGTCCTTGAGAAAGTTTTTCTACCTCTTCATACTTCAGCCACCTAGCTGAAAAACAAGTAATAAAAGACTTCGTCCTCTAGAAAGCTACTATATGGTTTAAATGAGATCCACGTAAAAAACCTTGGAAATTTTATATACTGTGTGTTCCATAATTTTTCTTTCTTTCTTTTTTTGTTTAAACTTTTTTTTGTTTTGTTTTGCAGAAAATCTGAGATGATTTTCTTAGGGTTAATACCAGTGTGAATGAGGTAAACACCCTACAAATAGCAAAATATATCGAGCAATATATTAAATATGGTACATTGTGACCAAGTAGGGTTCTAGGCATGCAAGGATGGATTAGACTCATTAAAGAATATCCTTATATAATTTTTCTTATTTAAAATTAAAGGAGAGAAAAATGTAATATTAGGTACATAATTGTGAGAAAAAGAAAACCTTTACTGAAAGTCAATACCCATTTGTCATAAAAACTTTTAGCAAACTAAGGATAGCAGGACACTTTCTAAAGCTAATGAAGAACAACACAGTATTTAGTGGTGAAATATTAGAAGCGTATTCTCTAAAAGCAAAGAATCAAAAATATTTTTTCTAACCACTTTAATTCAGTGTTATATTGAGGATTTAACCAATTCGATAAGACAAAGATAAGAAATATTGCAAGGTGTGGAAAGAAGGAACAATGCTAATATACTGACAAATTAAGAGAGTGGATACAATTTTAACTATGTTTCTTAGCTACAAAATTATTTTGTAATTAATTGCATCTCTATTCACCAGATTAAAAAAATAAGAGAATATGGTTTTAAAAGGATAAATTTTACAACATCACGTACATACAAATGCATATGACAAGAGATGTCTGATTCCTTTGCGGAAAAAAATGTTTAAAACTTTATTAATGGCATAAAAGATGATATAAACAACTGAATAGATATCTACTGTGTTCATGCATAAAATATTTATTTTCAAAAAGATGTGAGCTCCTTCCAAATTAATAAATTCATTATGATTCTAATTAAAATCCCTTTTTTTTTTTCTGACAAACTGATTTTAAAATATATATGAACTAGTGAAGATTCAATGACAGACAAGATAGTTTCAAGGAAGGACAAAAGGAATTCATGCAGCGATACAAGTTAAGACATTCCATAAAACAATGATAATTGAGACACTGGAAGTTTGCTGTGGTGAAGATAAATAATCAATGCCACAGAAGAAAGAGCCCAGATATGGACCCATCATGTATCTTTGAACATTTTATATATGACAGAAGCAGAATTACAGATCAATGGAGAAAAAAGAACAAGTTAACCGGTGATGCAAAAAAATGGTTTTTCATTTGGAAAAGTGAATCTTTTCTTCACATACTATACAAAGTTCCTGGATATTCAATATTTCTATGTAAGAAAACTTCAAAAAGCGTAATAGAAAATAAAAGTTTTCTTTATGAAAAAAAGGATGATAATTCGATTATATTAAAATGTATTGCTTTGCCCGAAAAGATACCACTAGACAGAGAGTAAAAGCCAAGTTTGAGGCTGGAAGAATATGTTTTAAATGTGTGTAACTGGCACAGCATTGGTATGTAGACTGCAAAATACCCTTCTGTACATCAAAAACAAGATGCAAAATGCTGAAATATAAATGTGGCAAATATATAAACTCATTTTGTTGGGGAGAGGGACTATATAATCCATAAATAAAATAATTTTAATTTCTTCAAAAGAATGAAAATGTAAAATTAAAACTACAATTAAGCATTTTTTCTGCCCCTAAACTAGACCATAATTTGAAATAATGTTGGTAAGGATGTAGAAAAATAGAATAATCCCATATATTGCTGCTGGTGGAAGTATAAATTGTTACGGCCTCTTTGGGGAACAACTTGGCAAATATGCGCATCCTCTGTGGCCCTCATACCCTATAACCCGAAGTATAACATAGAGAAACTCTTCCACCAGTGCACAAGACAAAAATATTAAAGAATGTTTGTATCATCATTTTTAACTCTAGCGAAACAACATTAGCTATTATGAAACCCTGAAAAAAACATAAATAACCAAACCAGTACTATTTGGTATAGTCATTCAGTGGAAATCAAGCTAGTAGGAAAAATGGTGAACTAGATTTGCATTTATCAAATTGGATAAATCTAAAACATAGAAAGTTCAACTAAAGAAATTTTTAGAAGGGCATAGAGAGTATATGTTTTAGGAGCTTTTGAATCAAAAGAATAGTCACCTTCTTTTGATTCAACAACCTTAACACCAGCAGCAAAAAATAGTGGTTTATTCTCTTTTCTCTCCTTTTCCTACCTTCCCTCAAGAATCAGAAGAATTATGTACTTTTCCTTTCTGTCATTTAGGAACTTGTTGACAACTTTTTCTAATTTTTCCTCATTATGTTTTCAATCGCCTTCCCTTCTCCCTATGTAATAAATCACATGGCTTAAACTTAGTGAAAGAAGGACAGCAAAGGAATTTATTTTATGGAGAAAATACTGTATCTAATATTTTGTGCATATCGGTTCACATTAGTGGCCTGAAGCCATTAGAAATTGTCCCATACAGACGTTAATTCATTCCCAAGCTCACTGTTCTCTCTAATCTCAAAGGAAATAGAGTCCAGTTTGCTCAGATCTTCACTGTCTTACAATCTTCACTGGTTCAAGAGTCCGCTGTAAATGTGTGTAGGTTTTTGTGTAGACATAGGTTTTTAGCTCCTTTGGGTGAATACCAAGGATTAGATTGTCCATTTCTTCTTGTATGAGTTTTGGCAGATTGTGTCTTTCTAGGAATTGGTTAATTTCATCTAGGTTATTGAATTTATGAGCAAAGTTTATAGTATTCATTCTTTATCCTTTTGACATCCATGGAATCTGTAGTGATGTCTCCTCTTTCATTTTTTCTAAGTTAACCTGGCTAGAGGCCTGTCAATTTTATTGATCTTTTCAATAAACCAACTTTTTTAAAATTGATTTTCTCTAATTTCCTGCTTTCAATTGCATTGATTTCTACTGCAATTCTTAATATTTCTTTCCTTCTGCTTACTTGGGATTTAACTTGCTATTCTCTTTCTCATTTATTAATATGGGAATTAGATTATCGATTTTAGATCTTCCTTTTTTTCCAATATATGCATTTAATGCTATATAGATTTCCCTCCAGTCCTGTTATTGCCACATCCACCAATTTTATTAAATTGTCTTTCATTTCATTTAGATCAAAATATTTAACATTTTTCTTGAAATTGTTTTCTTTGACTCATATATTATTAAGGGCATGTTAATTTCTAAGTATTTTGGGATTTTCCAGCTCCCTCTCTGTTACTGATTTTTAATGTAAGTCCACTGTAGTTTGAGTGGAGGCAATGCATCATTTCTGTTTCTTAAAACTTTTTAAGGTGTGTTTTATCTTTTAGGAATTTTTGCATATTTGTTCACGAGGTAGACCAATCTGTAGTTTACCTCTTTTATATCCTTATTAAAAATTGGCATTAAGGTTATTTAAGCCTCATAAAATTTAGTTACATCTTTTTCTAATGTAGAAGGTTAGCGTTTTTTTCGTGATTGTGTTTTTGTGTCCTCGTAAATGATTGGAAGAATTTATTGATGGAAATATCTGGGCCTGTGTTTTGTATTTTTTCGTAACAATGATATGTAATAAATTTTTCAATGTCTTAAATAAATATTCATATGTTCTATGTTTTCTTTGCCAGCTTTGTCTAGTTGTAATTTTTTATGCATTTGTTCATTATTTTTCATTTTTTTAAATTTATTCATTTGAAGTTCTTTATTATAGCTTCTTTTTTTCCAATGCCTATAGAATTTAAATTGATGTCCCCCGTTTTATTCCTGATAACAGTATTTTATGCTTACTCTCTCTCTCATTCTTACTCTTTCTCTACAGCCTTTTTACAGGTTCATTACGTTTTATTAATCTTTTAAAGGATCAGATTTTAATTGTTTGGGTATTCTTCATTGTACATTTGTTTTCATTGATGTATGCTCTTATTTTATTTCCTTCCTTGTACTTGTGCTTAATTTTCCTTTTATATAGTGTTTCTTATGCCTTTTATGCTTTAATTGAATTTAATTTTTAAGAGTTCTTCTGAATCTATGTCTCTGTGTTTTCTATAAATTAGATTATTTAACTACTTGTATTATTAAGTCAATAAATTTTATTTGATTTTATAGATTATAAATCAATGGTTAAGGTCCATCTACTTTTCTGACAAAAAGAAAAGTCTAAACCCTAATGTTGGTTACTAAAATTGTTAATTCCATTAAATATGCCTCAATTTGTTTACATATATTTTATTACTGAAATAGAAGAGATTTTTTTTAATATACACTTTTGAACATACATTAATGTTTGCTTCCCTTGAGATAAAATTCTATTTGTATGCAGATGAAACATTGCTTTAAAAATTTATTCTTTGCTTCAAATTCCAATTTACATAAAGAATGTATTTTAAAAATTGGTTGAATCACCAAAAGAGGTTTTAAGAAACACTAAAAGAAGTCCAAGTGAGGAAAATTCTTTTGCTCCTGTTTAGTGACTTTCTTGACATTTAAGTGAATTTCTTTGATGGGAGTTTGACTTCTAGCATGCTCACTGGGATGCTGTGAAGCCATAAACCAAATAACTATTAGTGCTTCCAAGATGGCAATGTGTCGACTTAATCACGTAGTTGGCCCACCTCACAATAGTCAAACATTCTGCAAATCAGTGTGCTACCAAGTTCATATGCTCTAAAGTACTATGTTTAAGTAAAAACTTTTCTTTCTAAGAGCTAAAACTTGACAGAAACCCTAGGTATAAATTATCTCCAAAAGGCTGCTTAAGCAAACAATGAAAGGAATTCATGATATGGACACAATCCATTAATACCCTATAAAATGATGACAAAGCGGAGATCTCACCAGTGCGTGTTTTACATGTCTTTTTGGTCAGGATATCTTACAGAAGATAAACACTAAAATATACTCTTTGGGGTTAAAATCACTCCTTTTAGTCACTGCGAGGATTACTTCTTTTTAAAAGCACTTTATTTCAATTTTCAGCTTTCAATCAACCGAAGAATAGTACAGAGGCCAAAGCATTCAAAAAGATAAATTTTGAGGTATCAGAGAAGTATGTAATTTTCAGATTTTATCAGACTCAGCAGACAGCCAAAGTGAGAAAGAAATGCGTCATCTTCAATTATTTAAATGCTTCACAGAATCAAAAATAGTAAATTGATTAGAGAGGTTACATTTTAGAATGATAACAATACACTTCATTCTGTTAGTGAATTTAAAGACTGTCTTCTCTAAATGAACATATTGTTTCTAATTACTTTGCATGCAGGAATAATAATTTTCTTTAAAAATGTATTATAATTTGTTTTAGGATAAACACTTTTACAGTGGAATGATTAAAATATTATAATATTTTTGGCCATTATTGAATAGTTTTAATATCTTTGAGTGCGTTGACAAGGATTTTCATATTAGTTTATCTGTAGTCCAAGAGTTATTAATTTATGTGTTAATTATTTTAAAAACACATTTTAATTAATTTGTTTACATATATTCTTATCGTTTATTAATAGATTTATTTGATAATCCAGTATGTATCAGGCATGAGCTTATTCGACTACAAGGTAAATGTGATTTGAGTTCTGACCAAAGGAAAAAATCATTAGCACATAAACTAGGAAAATCATAAAATAACATTTTTTTCAGTTAGGTCAAATCATTTATTTTAATTCCACATTAAATATGATTGAAGAATATATATTTGAACTGAGTTACTTTATCCAAACTTTCAGGCTAGTGTGAAGTCAAAAATCTAGGGTATACTATTTAGACATTTCTCTGCCTTGATTTCAGACTTGATTTTTTTAGCATAGATATTTCAGACAAATGAGAAGAATCAAAACTGATGATATAATTCTGAAATATGAAATTCCTGAGAAAAAAGTAATTTTATTATGTTATAAATTAATAGTTCTAAATATATTTAAATATTTCTCAACAATTTTTATTTCCATTACTGATCTGATTTGTGCCCAAAACATTTTAACAGTCTGTTTATAGGCAGTCATTTTCTCTAGATAGACAAATATATTGATATAGATCAAAATCACTCTGGCCAAAAAATAAAAAATTTAAAAAAAAGAAGTAATGTAAAGTTAAGTGGCAAAGAGTATGGAGTAGTAATTCTATCTACTACATACCTATAACATCCTTTAGTGATTATTTTACATTTCTGGGAAAAACATTTTTAGGGTAAAGTGAACATGGATTTATTGCTCGGAGTAAAAACATGACTCTCTAATACAAAAAGAGATTCATTAAACTCTCCATCAGATTTTTAATTGATCATGATTTTTTCAATTAGCTTTGCTTCATAGTGGAAAAGTCCTAGGTATACTAGAGAGTGAGCATGGTCAAACAGTTTATTAACGCCTTTATAGTCAATATATTGAACCTATCGATGATTAAAACATGAGTGCTCCCTTTGATTCTGAGGACATATACTACTTAATTTTATTACAGGAGACTAGATTTTAATAAGTATTTTTCAGTGATAGAAATAAGTACCAAATTATTTTATATGAGCATTAGAAATACACACTGCCCTTCGCATTCTTTACAACAGTTAATCAGTACAAAATCCCGGTGATTTATATGTTATTGTTATTGTTACTGGCAACCTGACATTATTTATTAAATAGAACATGCACACATTCTTTTATGTAACAATTTTCACATATTTATATCAATTGCAGCTAAAATGATTTATTAAGGTTCTCTAGAGTATTATTTGTAATAATAAATAAAATGCAAATAATACAAATATCTTTTAATAGAGGGCTAATTTAATTATTGATGGTTAATTTATACTTGAAGTGACTACTTTCTACTATTGTAGTATGAAGTCTTTATGATATATTGTTAACTAAATTAAAAAGCAAGATGTTCAAAATGTGGATAGTGCACTTCCATCTATATAAAACTGAAACATAATTAATTATAAGCGGGCAAATGTTATGTACTAATACATATGAGCTTTTTGATGGTGATTATGTTTTGAGAGTGAAATTATGGGCCTAGGTTAGGAAAATGGCTCACTTTTTTTGTACATTTTTAACACTAGTTTTTAATATGCGTAAGTTATTTCATAATAAAAAACAGTAATAATCTTTATAAAAGTGATTTTTGTGTTACTATAGGCTCAACACTGTACTAGAACTTTATATTCAACATAATTTAATCATCAAACAACTCTGAGGAAGGTACCGTTATTGTTGTTTGTGTATAATGAGATGAAATAGGAGGGCAGAGAAGTTAAAATAACTAACCACCATATTTGTATAGCCGGAATTGCTGGGTTGAGAAGTCCAGCTATGTCTCATTTCCAAGTTTGTGCTCTTATGTACTTCATTTAAATTTCACAAATCAAAATAATATCTAATGTGGAGAATAGAGCTCATGTGACAAGATCCTGGAAAAATTTCATTTGACTTTATTTGCCTTAGACTTATACATGGAAGGAACAAATGATTTTGTATAAATTAGAGACAAATTAGCATCAGGGGAAATTATGTAATTTTTTTTTGGTCCATGGATATAATCTGAGAATTTAATTCTTTTAAGAGAGACAGAGAAGGACCAATAGTGACCTGCAAATCTAAGATCCTCTCATTTCTGAAATGACCTTCTGCGAAATGTCTTGACTTATCTCCTTATGGCTTTTCAGTCCTACTGCAAAGAGCTCAATACATGTTGGTCTTAAAACAAGTAATCATTTCAAATATAAATTATTTTTATTTCCCCTGTAAAAGACAAACATTTTGACATGTTCATCTGTTCTTAAAAGCTCATCTCAGTAGTGGAAGCATCTGTGAAAAAAACAAACAGCTGTGACTCTAAATATAGAAACAGATTCAGTCTTTACAACATAAAGGTTAGAAATATGCTGCTGCTCAACACGTGAAACTATAAATGACAGTGTTGTATGTTATAGAAATTGCAATTTTAGAAATTGAACTTAGTGCGAATTTATCTCACAGGGAGATGTTTATAATTCATAGTCACATGTATTGCACTATATTTTTCTAGTGTGACTATGTCCACATGTGACTCATACTGCAAAAGAAAAGTCAATAAAAGATACACTTAGGTTTTTTTTTTTTTTTCTTTTCTAATAGATGTGACATCTCAGGGCACCTAAAATACTACTGTTTAAAGGTAAGAGAAGAGCAAAGTTTAAGGAAATTTCAGTTGAAACAATCCAATTAATGTGAACCGAAATTAAGCATTGTGTTCTAAAGAAATAAAAGATAATAAAATAATTTTCCTAAGGAAAAATATTTTCAGTTTGTTTTCTGAAAATAGGGTTGCATCAGTTTCCAATTTCTTTATAGTCAACATAATCCCAAGTGAATTAAATAAAATTATGATTATGTGAAAAAAGAATTTATTTACAAAAGCGAAATTATATTTATTATGTTATATTTGCTTAGATCTGGAAATGTATATATTTCATATATTTCAGCAATAGGGATTAAAATAAAACTGTTGTAATCAACTAAAAAACGTCATTAATCAAACACCCTGTTTTGCCAAAATCAACCGAGTTTCTTGGCATTTCTCTACAGAAGTGATAATGGACATCTGGTTTTATATGGTTAACGAGTATAAAATTCTGTTGAATTTCTTTTTCCCTAGGGCTCCTGTGTCCTTTTCCTGCCACCATTAGAGAAATAAATAAGTAAAGGTATAGCTATTTGCAATGCATACATTAATGTGAAATAGTCACGGGGCAACCTCTTAATGTTTACTGATATTTCTTTCAGTCTGAAATGATTCTTATAGATTTCATCCATGTGACAGAAGATGTTAAAATGAAATCCAGGGGCATAAAATAATAGAGGATTACCCATTTTTAGTTAGCGATTGTACTAGCGGAGAGAATCCTATAATAAAACTATAAGGAAATTTTGGATTTCAATTCAAAGATATCTGATTATGCCTGGTTATGGGAGAGGAACGCAAGTGCAAATCTATCTGTTGGGTAATAAGGTCAGCAAGACGGGTAAAGAAAATAATGGAGCAGAAAGACACTGCATTTCTTTGAGCACTATGTGCTTCACATGCCTGAAAACATTTTATCCTCATAGCATTTATTTTGTTTTCCAATTTAAAAATTAGGAAATTAGATAACAAAAAGTTAAGAGTCTTGCCCATGAACACATGGGTAAGAGGAAGAGAATTTGCCCTAACTCTGTTTAACTTCAGAGCCCTTTGTTTTCATTTGTTTTGATAGCTCTTATTAAAATAGCACGATTTCAGACAGATTCACAGTAGAAAACAAATAGAAAGCTTTTGTCAATTTTGGAAATGTTCAGACCTGCAGAGAAATTTTTTTTGAGTTTATTTGAGCCACAACTGATGACAATTGCATGGAAGCAAGACTTCACATGCTCTGTGGAATGACAGTTTTGCAGTTTCTTTTGTGTATTTGAAATTAAGGAGAGAAGAAAGATTACATGAAGGTGGAGAAAGCAAGGCAAGGATTGGATTAAAGGACAGTTAATGAGATTATATGTTCTTTGAGAGTGATTATGTTTATTTCAAAGATGTGTTAACTTAGATGCCCAAAAACAATAGACAGAACTGGCTGAAAGCAAAACTAAACCTTTCACTAAAAAGGTTATGTCGGTAGACGTGACTATCTACCATGATCTGCTTAGTTAGGAAATTGTGATCAGACCACCTGTGAGGTTACTTTTCATTAGATTTATTATAGTTCCCCCTTTTTGTCCACATGTGGGTGAGGCTGTTTGCAGGAGGACTACCAGAGGTGCTTTTTTAAAGGCTTATCCTTAGTCTACACCAGATCAATTTATCAAAATATTTAGCATTGAAATGTAGTCATTTAGAGATGATAAAAGTAGTTCTCTATTTACTGTTTAAAAACAAACATATGTACAAATAAATAAGAACAGATCTTCCATGAATACTAAGAAATCATGAAAAATTATTATTTTTTATGATTTTGGATAATAGATGACATCTATGAAATACTATTGAATGAAAAAGAGATCATGACACAGAATTTATAGGAAAAGCCTACTTATAAATAATGTACATACAGGCTTGAGTGTAAATATGTAAAACTGGTATGTTGAACAAGCATGATTCATGAACATAATAAATATACTTTTTATTCTTGTCTTCTAATAGTTATTCTAGTTGTGGTAATGTTTTTCTGGCCTTGAATTAAAACTTGGCCAGAGCCTGTCATATTTTGCTTATTTTTGTTTAATACAGCAATGCACCGCATAACGACATTTTGGTCAAGGATAGACAACATATATGATGGTGGTCCCATAAGATTATCATGGAGCTGAAAATTTCCTGTTGCCTTATGTAGCAGTCATAATGACATAGTACAAGCCATTGAGCAAATATTTACCAATTGCCTATGGTACTTATTACAAGTAACACACTGTGTAGGTTTGTAGTCTAAGAGCTGTGGGGGAACAGAATTTGTTACCCCAAAATAGGGAGTTTATGTCTCTTTGGCTTACATATTATTTTTGGCTGGTTAATTTTAAGAAACTGCAGCTGTAGGAGAAGTTCTGAAAACATAGTAGACCTTACCCTTTATAAAAGACATTTACATTTGAAAGAGAAATCTGTCTTTGTAAGAGTGTCTTCTTTTCTGTACCAGGAAGAGGGGATGAACAGATTGACCTCATCTCTAGAAACTCTTATCATTGCAGAAGGCACTGACTTAAAACTGCATAACAACCTTACCCTCCTTTACTAGGCTTTTCCTGGTAACCACCTATGGTAACTCACCCTGCCCTTAACATCTACTTTTTTATCTTCAGCTGAAGATGATAATTAAGGTGATGGCTTTAGCCATTTTGGCGAGTTACTCAGTTTTCCTGGGTCTCTCCCACATATCCAAGAGTTATATGTATTATTAAACTTTCTTCTTTTCTCCTGTTAATCTGTCTTTCATCACAGCCAACAACTCAGAAGGTGAAGGGAGAATTATTTTTCCTTCCCTACAGAGCCATAAGCTATATGATACAGCCTAGGCATGTAGCGAGTGAGACCATCTAGGTTTGTATAAGTATGCTGTATGATATTCACAGAAGGACAAAATGGCCTGAGGTTACATTTCTCAGACTATATCCCTGTCCTTCAGGAAAACATGACTATAAATAATCTTATAGTCATTTGAAAATCTCAAAACACATTCTCAATCAGTATCAATATCTTAAAGCTCAGTCCAAGATATTAAACGATGCTTCAATCCACACCGAAAGATAAGACCTTCTTTCCCATCTGTGACAAAAGCCGAAGTTTGGGGAGAAGCTGTTACTAGGGAAGACCATGTGGACTTTTTCTTTTTTTCTCTGACTTGACTCATCCAGGCTGCTAACTGAAGCTTCAGTGCCCTTGGAACTTGTTCGTGTGAATGGAGACACTACAAGAGAAGGACAGAGACTTTTTTATTTGCTCATGGCTTCATGCTCTTTGGGTCTAACAATGTTTAAAGTTGATTTAGCTCCCTGGTGCTTTGGGGGCTTATTAAATGTTTTTCTGCTCCAATTTTTTGGTCCCACCTCAGCCCTTGTTTTTTTCTGGTTGTCCACTTCTTCAGTATCCCAGGTGTCAGTCTTCTGGCTCCAGTTCTGTTGGACAATGGTTTTTTTACTAACAGGTTTCAGAAATGTAAGGCCCTCAGGCATGACAAGAACAATTACCTTCTGTGCTTTCAGTTAAACTCCCTGAGGGATATCACGGAAGGCCCCTGTACTAGGCTTTGGAATCAGAAGATAATATGGTAGATGTGGTGGGAAAGGAGAATCATATTATGACAACAGCTTTCTCAAAAAAAAAAAAAAAAAAATCCTTAGAATTCCTACTTTCTTTGCCAAATCTTGATTTTTTAAAAAAATTTTTTTGGAATTGGAAAGTGGCCAAATATCATATCGATTAACTTTATTACTATTATTTATTTGTAATTCAGCATATGGAAAACTTACACACACACACACACACACACACTTTAAGATATAATGTCTATATATTGATACATAAGAGAAAAATGATACCACCCTTATTTTGTCCACAGTCCCATTTTTGCAAACTGATACATATGTGTATAATTTATGTACATGTAAATGTGTGTATTCAGAGAGGAAGGGAAAAGAGAGAAGGAGGAAAAGACTGTTAATTATCCTCTGATAATATCATTAAGTATTAAAATGATTTGTGTCAAAAATATTTTTCCTGTGTTCAATTTTAAATTATAATAATTTTTAAAAGAAAAAAATGAAATTACGCTAAATTGATCTTATAGGAATAAAATAGAAGTATATATCATTCATATATTTTATTCTCTTTCCTTAGAAGTACGTTAATTGAAGTATATATAAGTTAAGTACACTCATCAGCCATTTCTCTGCGAAATGTTTCAATCGTATATGGAACATAATTATTCTTAAGCAATGAAACATGGCTATTTTCAGCACCATGGTGTTTTTCCTTGTCTTCCTCCTCCTCTCTGTATAAATGTAATTGTTTACATGAAAATAACTCAGTTTCTAGAAGTTTGCATTATTGTCAGATAGCCCAGGCTCACTGTGCTAGAATACATGGACGATTATCCATGAAGATAATGTCTAACTGAATGATGTAAAGATATTAATCATGTCTATAAGCTAGAACAACCTGTTCCTTTAGTGAGCAAAGAGAGAGGATATAATGCTAATTATATGCAGGATGTTTATGTAATTTTAATACATAATTTAGGAATTGCAAGATAAATTATCTTTCTAATAAGTCCAGTTAAAAATACTACTTGGCTGAAGTCACTTGTGATTATAATTAGTATTTTTATAGTACTTGAAACCTTCACGATAAGATTCTATTTTCTCCCTAAATTCACAAATAATCTATTATAACCTCTGTTTTCTTTACCTTTGCATATAATAATAGTTATAGATTTTGAGGAAGTTATAAAGAATAGCACAACATGGTCTTGGGTACCCTTCACCCACTTTCCTCAATGGTGACAGCTGGCATAACAATAATTATAAAATCAAATCCAGTACATTGACAATAGTACAAACTTTAAGTCTCATTTAGATTTGATCCATTTTACAAGTACTCATGTGTGTGTGTGTGTGTGCATGTGTGTTTGTAGTTTCATTTATATGAATTTGTATATCTCACCAAAATCAGGATACAGAAATTCCACTTCCTGATATGACAAGTATCAGTGAATTTGTGGACATTTTTATTCTGCCATAACTTGAAAGGTAGATTCCTGCCATGTTCTAAGTTAAATATTATCTCTTCTTAAACCTTCCATAAGGATTGCATTTAAACTGAATGTCTTAGCATTTATATTTCTCTGAGTATTGTTTGCTTGTTTATCAACATGTGTGATCTATTTTTGAAACATATTTAAAAATTTTTTTTTCTGCTTTGTCTATTAGGAAGTAATTAATAAAAAGACAATGTAATTTGTTTCTGCCTCTCTAGTGATTAACATAGCACTGGTAGCATAGCAGGTATTCATTCGTTATTTAATAAATACCTATTTGGGGAATAAATGAAAATTAATATTTTATATCAAAATATTTTTCATAGATGTAGAGTAGTGCATCTTTGACAACAACTCCTGTGAAATAAATTTTAGAGAATTTAGTTGGTCACAAATTCAATGCAAGTAACTATTGGCTGTTAAGGGATTGAGGAGGGAGTGTTGAAAACAAATGAACAGGATGCTTTAAAAGAAATGCAGTCCAATAGAAGAGTGATGTTGCAGACATGCTAGTTAGATCCCATTTGAAATAATATATCCTGCTCTGAGAGTCGTGCTTTTAGAATGATAGAGAATAACGTGAAGATATGGAGTCAAGTGCAAATGTGACATATGAAACACTTGAGGAAATTTGGAATGCTTAGCTTATAAAAGCCTAGGGACAGATATAATTGATATCTTCAAATGTTGAGCAGCTGTCACATGTAAGAATTTTTACCTCTATTTATCTCAGAACTCTGATTAATAACATGTCAATGATGAATTTTACAATTAAGATGATACTTAAGCAACCCAGAATGATTACTCTCAGGAAAACAATATAATGTTTCTACCAGTTATTTCTTTAGGCTGGTACTGTTGCTTCTTCCTTTACACCTGGGATTAGACTTAAAGCTTTCTTTTTACCTTTGGTGTAGTAATTAAATTTAGTTTTCGTCATAAAAGTGGGCCAATTAAATACTTTTCCTTTGTCATATTCATAATTTACTTATTAAGATAATAAGTACGTTTAAGCCCCTGTACTGTGTAAGATCTCAGTACAACTATGAGGAAATCATAGAAGACCCGGTTGCAGTGTTTTCTCTTTGCCAGACAATGCCCTGTGTTCTAGGTCAAGTCCATTAAAAAAAAATAAATCAGCAAATTCCGTAAAAATCAGTACGAATGTTTAGGGCAATGACATTACTCTGTATGATCCTATAATGATGGATACGTGTCATTATGCATTTATTCAAACCCATACAGTACACAACACAAGAGTGAACTCGAATGTGAATTACGGGCTTTGGGTGCTCGTGGTGTGTTAATGTAGGTTCACTGGTTGTAATGAATGTGCCACTGTGGCGGAAATGTGGACAGAGGAGGCTCAGCCTGTGTGGGAGGAGGAGGTACATGAGAAATCTCTGTACTTTCAATGTCAGTATAAACTTAAATCAGCTCTTTAAAAAAGTCTTTAAAAATTAGTATAACAAATTGTTTTTTAAATGGCCTATTTTCCAAATTTACTGAATTTACATACAGATCAAAAATTTACCTCTATAAACTATTTTTCAATTTTTTTACAATGCATATTTGATGTTGGAGAGTTTTGACAGATTTTAAAGATAACCACAGGGCTTTGCCTGGTCAATTTATTATTATTTTAAGCATCTAATGTTTATAGCAATGTCTATATATTTTTAAGAACACTTAAATTGATCTCTTTAAGTTATTTTTCTGGTCTGCCATCTTTTTGGTATTTTTTAAATTGTGTTAATAAATTATCAAGAAAATCAGTATTAGTAACCAATGTGTCATGTGGCTAGTCCGATTGAATCCAAGTTCATTCCTTGATTTACCTATATTACATATTTTTTCCTAAAGGCAAAATTTATCAGAAATAATAAAATAATAAAATTGTCCCTTTTTCTGCAGAATAATTCAACTTTTTCCAGTCTACTCCTAAACTTATCATAGGGAATACCTTTTAAACCTTGAAATTGCTTGTAAAATCTTAAGTATTTGTGAGTGACAGAGGTTAGAAGAAAGTAGAGTTTGACCTTTTAGTCACTACTGCATTTATAAAGTGTGACAGTACTTAGCAATTAGATTTTCAAGAATAAAGACTTCTTCAATGTTAACTTCTAATAGTGTAAGATTTTGTTCAAAAAACAAACCCAAATCTTTAAACATTTTTCCGAAGAAGCTTTTTTAATATACACTTTTGAAAGAATCTGAGCACATCATGATTAAGTTATAGCCAGTATGTCGGCTAGCACTGAGCTGTGAAACACAGTGTCACTGCTGTATACACGTAAGAA
The DNA here is from genome assembly GCF_000325575.1 of Pteropus alecto. Taxonomy (NCBI): domain Eukaryota; kingdom Metazoa; phylum Chordata; class Mammalia; order Chiroptera; family Pteropodidae; genus Pteropus; species Pteropus alecto. Next base: position 12,155,629 of record NW_006440645.1, on the reverse strand, counting down.
TGGTTAAGACATTTCTTACCTCCTCGTGTTGCAGCGTCTCTCACCACAAAGCAGAAAGCACATTTACAGATGCAGCTTTATACAGCACTACTTTGGTGTTCTTTCAGGAATTTTTATGAAGGTGACCACACAACTTGTTCACCATGACAGAACTTGTGTTTGGTAGTGAAAATAACAAGAATGGCAAGTGTAATAAAATGTAAAGTGTGTAAAATATAAAGAATATATACAATAGAATGCAAAATTATTTTACCATTCATGTTTTCTTCACTAAATAGCAGGTAAAGACCTATAACTACAGTAATTAAAGCAATATTGTCTCTTATGATCCAATTTTATTTTATTTTGAGTGCGTGAATTTTCTATATCATCTCACTTCATGCTGTATGAGTTCTGCTTTTTCTTATTTCTTGATCTTATTGCTTATTAAAGATTAAGTTCTTAATCTTTGCTTGTGTCCTTGCTCGAATCCCAATCTTTATATAAAAAAATCAGCCATCAATTGATTTCCAGAAAAACCTTTGCTTCTATCCAGTGATCATAAATTATTGGAATATCAGAAAAATAACAGTCTAAAAAGAAACAGTGATTACCTTTTTGTAATGATAAATAGGTTCAGCTTTTCCGAACTGAACACTTTATGAGTTATTTGAAGTGCTTGAATCTTTGTGACTCCTTCCACATGCAGTGGGGTGTGGAAATAGAAAGGTACTTTGTGTTACATCCAACTTTCCCTCACTCACTAAACTGGATCACTTTAAACTTAAATTATAAAATTACCCATAAATAAGCATACAACTCTAAGAAATACTCACTTTAAAAAAATTATGTAATCTGAATCCCATTATTATACCTAAAAAAGGAAAACACTTCTTTAATATCAGTTAATATCCCTTCATGTTCACAAGTTTCTATTTATCTTAGAAGTCTTTTTAGATAATTGGTTCTTTTATATCAAGACCCAGGAAAAACCAACATTTTTTTTTTATATATCTTTGAGTCTCTTTTAATCTGTAAGATTCCTTAATTATTTAAGTTTTGCCTTTTATTTTTAATTTGTCATATAATTTTTCACATTTGGGGTTTAGCTAACTGTATCTCTATTATATAATTTAACATATTTCTCCATTCTCTATTTTTATATAAACTGATTAGATCAGAGAGTTTGATCAGACTCAATTTTTATTTTTTTGGTTAAAAACCTTATAAGGCTCGAGGTATCTGGTCATTTCTCATTTTGCGATTTCTGTTTAAAATTCTTTGTCAGCTTTCACTTACTGTTTTAGCAGCCATTCAAGATCGTTGGCAACACCTATTACTTCGTTTAGGGATGCAAAATTGTGCCGTTTCAATGTTATCATTTTTGCTGGATATATGAGCTGTGATTCTTCCATTAAAGGATTTGCTCATCAAGTATTTGGTTAACCTAAATACATTTGCACACCAAAAGAAGGAGAAATGCTTCATTCTTTCCTATTTATTAATTTCCAGAATAATAAGTTGTCCTAGCAACCTCCAGAGGTGATCGATGAGATTGTTAGAACTATTATGAACTCATGAGTTTATAACATGTTTGAGTATTCATGGCAGTCATCATAGTTCTGATGTCTAAATCGCATTGTCTGCAACTGGCGGAAGTTCCTTTGCTTTGACTCTCATGACCTCTCAACAGGACTCTGTCTTTGATAGTTTCTTTGCTTGGCTTTTTAATATGGAAATAGTTTCAGACTAATATCGTACAGTTTTTAACAGAGGGTAGAATCTACTATTTCTCCAAGACACCTTGACTTATTAAGAAGTGTTATTTAGAGTCTACAATCTGGGTTCTTTATATGTGATTTGGCCATTGATTGTAGGCCTTCTGAGTTTAACAGCCAGAAAAGATACATTGTGGAAGAGAAAATGAACACATCGAGAGTTCATATTCTAATTGAAATTAAAATTTAACAGTTTAAGAGTTTTTACCAAAAATCTTTGAACTTTTATATTTTTTATCTCTTTCTTCTCAGAGATTATATCTTATAATGTGCTTTCTAAAGACAATATAATTACTTATTTTCAGTTTATCGTGTTTGTGTCTATCTAAATAGACATATCTATCTACATGTAAATCTTCAAAGTAATAATACCAATATTATTATTGTGAATGTGGTCACCAAATACTGTTGGAAATTTCTTTTTAGTTCTTTTTAAACTTCATATATTCCAGTAAGGACGTATAGTCCGATTACCGCATTTTAAGGTTAAAAACAATTATTGTATGGTTAAGCCATTATTGATAAATAATTTACGTTAATGTTATTTTGTTTTCTACTTGTAGGAATTGTTTTATTAACTGAGATTGAATTTTGTTTTGTAATTATGCAAGATAATTAGAAGGCTCTAAATTCTAATCTGTAAAACAAGATAGAAGTATGCCTTCAATTTCTTCTAAGTCTCTGTGCTTCTCCTCTTTAGATAATAATTTTCATTGTTTTTTTGTTTTTACTTCCACTTGTAAAATACCAACATCTATTAAGTGTTTATTTATTAACTAACACACACTTATATTACTTTTATTACTTATATTACTTTTTATTTACGAAAGGGAGTAAAATGTATTTATAAAAGGAGGTAAATATATACACCAGCATCTATTATGTGTGTGCGTATGTATACACGTACATACACATACACACACACACACACACACACACACACATATAATAGATGCTGGTATATATATTTACCTCCTTTTATAAATACATTTTACTCCCTTTCGTAAATAAAAAGTAATACAGTAATTATATTGTTTTGCACCATTAAACAATTATTTAGAGATTAGTTTATAGTCATGTATAAAAAATTTTCTCATTCTTTTTAGAGATATATAGTACTTCATTCCATGAGTATACTGTACTTTATTCAACTCATTCCCTGTAGATGGACATTTTGATTATTTCCAGTTTTTTTTTTTTAACAAATAAGACAACTATAAATAGCTTCATGCATATATCATTTTATTGATTTTTTCTAGCGTATCTTTGGAAGAGATTCCTAAAGGAAGGATTACTATGTAAAAGGGCAAATCAATAGGCATTTTTTCTAAAGATTATTAAATTTATTTTTATAAGTGTTCAACTATGTATTTCTACCAGCAATGTATGTGTGTGTATTCTCCTACTCTATTTTTATATCTGGAGTTGAAAACGAATCCTCCCATTGGACAAAATGCACATCAAACTACTTTTCCTGAAACAACATTAAGTAAGCCTATCGTTTTTAGAGGTTTAATAGGATTTTTGACAATAATAGTTAACTTTTGAAAGGGACTTATGTTATCATTTAGGCACTTTATTCCAGTAAATGCCCTCTGGGAAGCAACCGC
>NW_006440645.1:12096388-12152246 GCF_000325575.1 Pteropus alecto | reverse complement strand
TAGTTGTCATTCCAGTTTATTTGGTTCACAAGGTCTAAACATTGAAGAAAAATTTTTGGAGTAGATCTGTTCTACATGGTAGCCTTGCTCCATCATGAATTCCAAATCAGTGATATCCTCTAAGGTCCTAGAATGGGATATTTTGGGTTAACTTCTAGGTACATCTCTTTAAAGGGGTAACCAGAGAATGGCCCGCTTCCATAACTGATCATGTATAAGAGAACTGCAGAATTATCATACCATTTTGTTTATTGTTGTTATTATTGTTTTTAGAATATTAACTTTGGGCCATAATGGTGCCTTCATCACTATAAGGTATGCGTGTTGTGCTTTCTCATTGCTCTCATGGCCTGTTCTCCTGGGAAGCATCTCAGAACAACAAAGTCACTGGAGAGTTAAAGAGTGTAGATGTGGGCAGTTAACCACTGCAATGCACCTGTCAGAAGTCCAGCTGGCTTACATATAACTGAACATAAGGCTGGTTGGCTCTCTGCCCAAAGAAATCAGTGTATCCCGAAGGGTGCCATATTGACAATTATGGATATGCAAAATTGTTCACACATTCAAGGTTAAGAGCAACTTGTTTGATATCATATCTTTATGCAGTCCTCTGATGGCATATGGGGTCATTTTGGAGCCTAGTCTCTAGAGGCAAGAATTGCTGCTGCAACTCACTTGTTCTAAATTATGGTTAATGTTCAAATAGTTTAAAAATTAATTATCCTTTTAGGTTTTGACCAGAGTTTTAAGTAATTTGCAAGAGAAAGTTGGGAAATAATGTAAATTAACATCTAAGTAATAAAGAATAAATGTATTGATCAGAATTATTATTGATCAATAAATGTATTGGGTATGACAGTAACGGATGATTTCTTCCGAAATTAAACCATGTCTATTTGATAATGATGTGTTGTCAAGTAACATAAAGATATGAGAGTAAATAATTAAAACTGTCCTCCTGTAAATCTTGTAAGGGGATTCCCAACTAAATAATTAAGCATTTTCTGGATTTCACATTAAAGATAAATTACCATAATGTATTTGGTGTTTTGTAATTTTTTATTATCACTCTAGGCAATGTCTTTATTCTGCATATTTATGATAAAGACATATCTTATTCAGCTGAGGATCTCATCATCAATTCCTTCATTTTTGAGGGGGAAGGTATTAGAACATAATTATCCTTTGTGTCAGAAACTTCTTGCACTTTGAGATATTGTCAGAGTAGATTTATTGAGTACATAAATGTTTTTTGAAACACCAGCTAGTATTAGAAATATTCATCTCCTACTTAGAGAAGTCATTTATTCTATATTTGTAAAGCAAATGCATTTTCAGCTATTTCCTGGATAACATAGGGGAAAATATCTGTTGGATTAATTTTTGAAAATATGCCTAACTTTTCCACATTGGCTTTTTCACATTTTCTAGATTTTCCAAATCAACATGGGTTATGTTATGTTGATAACAACATGATGATGTAAATAAGTTTGAATGAAATGTTAAAATGCATTTTAATTTTCGTTTTTGATATTTTGTTATTATTAAAAGAGATTTCATTCTTTTCCTATGTGCTTGTAGGAAAATAACTTCATAATATCTGACTCATATAATAGTTTTTATTTGTAATTCAATTCTTATAATAAGATCTTAGCTTAAAAGATTCTGTCAGCTCATTAGAGTTTTTATGATTCTTTATTAATGTTTTTTTCTCTATTTCTATTTCTGCATTCCCCAAATTTGCTTTACCACCACCTCTCTATATGTTGTAGTTGTGCTCTTTGTTCATTTGTTGTTAGCTGTGAAGTTGCTGCCTTCTACTGATCTGATTTCAAAGGGATCCTTGATTATTCACTAAATCTTGTGGAACACCTGTCTCTGGTAAACACTTAGAGAAAGTATGGGGAAATTCCAGAATACTTTCAAATAACTTAGAAATACAAAAATGAAGGACATTATTATGAGTATATATTAGATGTCTAAATATTTCTATTTTTATTCTTCTTAGGCTTGTAGAAACATTTAACTAAACTTATTTTAATTTTAGCTTGAACATAAGGCATTCAATTTAGATGAACGAATGTCCTTGTTTCTATTTTAACATCAGTTGTTTCTCACTACCTTTTCTCTGGTTCAATTCTTATTGTCTTTTAAAAATGTATTTCTCTAAACCAAACATCTTAAGTAATGGCCCTCCACTCTAATTTTCTGTTTATTTTGCTTCTTGTCAACACTTAGATCTTTTAAAGCCAACTTTATTGATTCATATTGCTTGTAAGAATTTTTAAATTTTTTAAATAAATATATTGTGTATCTTCAACTCAATTGAAAATTTCTGTATTTTACATCCATTTCCATAACTAATTATAAATGGGTCAAACATACTAGTTAACTACAATTATTTATTAAGTATTATTGAAATGAGAGGTTTAATTTCATACATATCTCAGGTTAAATATTGAGAAATGGTATGTAAAACAATTAATACAAAAAATAGTCAATGTGGGAAAGTGAAGGACTATCCCAATGTCTTACCCCTACTTGAATCCATATAGTTATCATTTTCTTAAGTGCGGAAGATTTTGTTTCCCCACTCTGACTTTTAACTTTGGCCAGTGGCATGGGACAGAAGTGATACCAGTGGCATGCGGCAGAAATGATAGTATGGTGATGTCAAGCCTAGGCCTATATCTACTTTAATGTTAAGAAGTGTTTGCACTATAAGTAAAAGTTAAATATAAAGTCATAAAGTTACCTCTAACTCATGCTTTATTTACATATGTTGTTTTTAAAAAATTATCCTATTTCAATTATAAGTTAATTAGTGGTTTTGACTTTAGCACTTCCCAAATGCGTTTAATAATGCATGATCCACTTGACAGTTCAGTCTGAATTCCTCATATGTAAGATGTCCACTTCGAGTCACTGTGAGGCTTGAGATACTAAATGGGCATACCTTCTGGATCATGATGTTTGTAAATATAAAGTTTGATTATTATTCATGTTCATTGTTTTTCCCCTGTTGGAGCTACTAATTTGAATACCTTAACAACTTTAGGTATAACTTTATTTTATTCCCTTATGTACTAAGGTCTATATAAATTCCAGCCTATATCTCTATTAAACACAGAAAAGATTTCATTCTCAAGTAATACAAGCCATCTTCTCAGAACAGCTTTGGTACGATTGGAAATGTTTGTGATACATGTGACATGTGGCAATGTTGTGTATGTGTGCCTGCAGTCTTTCTGTGTGGTTCTTTCTTTGGCTGCAGGTTATTTCACAATAATCCTGTGCCACTGACATTCTAGCAGAACCTCTGCAGACCCTAGTAGTTCTCTCTGTGTGAAGATCTCTCCTCTCATTCTTTGTCCCGCAAACTCCAGCATCCTTATTCTCTGCAGACTCTCTACTCCATATCAGCTCATAAATTTGATCAGGATTTTCTTTGGTTTGTCATCTCTGTGCAGCAGACTCAAAACTTTCTCAAAGGAATGAACTGAACTAATTGTAGGGATCTCCTCTTTTGTTTCCCATCTACAAGAGATTATTAGTTTTTGTTGCCTGGTTTCCAGTGTCTTGCAAAACATTTCATTATTTTGTTTAATTTTGTGGTCATTTTGGGTGGGACAGTCAGTCCAGACCCTATTAATACATCGTTGTCTATTTTTCTATTTTTTTTATTATTCTCTTGGAGCGAAATAATCTTCAGAGGAACTAATACATAAAATAGCATAATTTAAGAAGCTTATACATGAAAGAATATATAAATACTTACACACACACAGAATAGGTAACCTAGTACACCTCTGAGAATCCAGTTAGATAACACTGGGCACAAATTAAATCTAGAAGAATGAAAACGCAATACCCGTCAAAGTTTATGCAAACCCTTGACTATTCTGAGGAGGCTTTGACCTGACAGAGTCCCCTCTATAGTCTGTCATCCCAGCAATTGTAACAAATGATAAATTGGGGCACAAACAATGCAGTGAGCTTTTGCTATAGTTTGGTTCTTTCTTCGTATATATGTATTTGACTATTTTGTGATTGCCTAACTTGGCAGGCTTATTTTTTTCTTAATGCTCCCACTTACGTAAAATAATGTGACTGTATTCCTAATTTTGGTTAATCAGCATCTAGTCTTGATTCCCTAGATTCCTGAAAGTTTGCATATCAAAGGTTTCACAAGTTCATACTTTATGTGTAGGGGTAGTGAGGTTACTCCTTGAAAATACAACCTGATTACCAACTCTACTCATCCCACTTGATAAACTTTCTTGCATTTCTGGAATCTCTATGCCTTTGTGATTTTTTGTTTGTTTTTCTGTATATGCTACACTTAAGTAAGCAAGTTTAACTTTAAAATTAGGCTATCCAAGTTGGCCTTATTTGCAGCAATTAATCCTTCCATTTCTTACCAAACTTTGAATTGACATATTGAGAACAATTGCATTTTACAATGAATTTGTCATACGTATACATGCAGTGATGTGTGTTTGTTTGTGTTTCTGTGTTACAGATATTTAAATGAGCTTACCAGCATGTATTATTATAAGTGAGGAATTTAGTGATATAACTACAGTCTCTGTATGTAGTCATCCAAATTTACAGTTTAAATAGAAGGAAACTTCAGATTTATTATTGCTATTTAGCAGAAATATTTAACAAGGCCATATCAGTTATGTTCTTTAAAATAAAATATATGAAATTATTTGCATTCCTAGTCTTAACTTATTTTCTATATAAATTCAACCCTTTTATGTTTGTTTTATGTATAGTAGAAATAAATCATTATCTATGGCATTAGATAAACTTTAAATTTTGTATGAGGATAACAAGTATCTGCCTTACTTCAGTTATCGTCTACTGCCCCCTATCACATCAGTGACTGCCAGTTATGTAGCTCCCATAGCAATAGCCTTATTTAGTATATCCAGTTTTTTACCCACATTATTCCATGGTTTCATATTTCAGAAATATATGTTCTATTCACTAGTCTTCATTTCCTTTTTACATTTACATTCAAAGATACACACAGTGTACAATTAAGGCAAGTTTTCTATTCACCCAGATCCAACAACCAATCTCTTAGAATCTGCATATAACCAACCACCTTATGCTTCTTATCATGTTTTATTCACTAGTAAGTATTTAGAGAACATTTTTTCTCCAATTCATATTCTATACCTACCGCTCTATATCCATCATCTTTTTATATGTCAGTCTTCCTGAATCAATCTTAAGAAACTTTGGAGAGAGCTAGGGAGAACAACATATACTGATTCCTTAATATGTGTTTGTATTTTGCATATATTATTAAGAAAAATCTCTTATGGCTTAAAAGTTTTTTTGCAAAATTTTACTATTGGTGAAATTTAGGTTCAGGAAGATTGTTTTTCAAAACTGAAATATGTAGCATAGGCAGAATTTGGTTTTAGTTATATTTCATTCATATATGTATCTCTTGGTCTTCATCATGTCAGACAGGTCTTATTTATTACAGCATCTCAATACATATTTATTGACTGAATAAATATCACCTCCATGTTTTCTCCCTTATGAATTCATAATTGGTTAATCTTTGTGTTCATCTCTTGTTTCAATCACATTTAGTTCTTTTGTCAAAAGCACTTAGAATGTTTGGCACACATGTGGTAGAGGTTAACAAATGTTTATCTGTGATAATTTATTTTATGAAACATGTGCTTATTATTTTCTTTTAATAAATGAAATGAATTCAGGCTTTGTGAGTGCTGGGCTAACAGATAGAAAGTCATATAAAATCACAGAAAAAGGAGCTGCTTAAATTGGAAAGGAAAAAAATGGAATCTTTTTTTTTTTAAATCTGTAGACATGTTGGAGTTACTGAGCACTTTCAGTAAATAGTGCCCATCTAAATTGTCCATCGGAGTTCTGAGAAATAGAGGAGTGGTATATGGAAAACAAAAATATTCAATTACATTTTCTAAAGAGTAGGTTGGAAGACACAGATTATATATAAAACCAATAATGAGATTCTTAACATCAAATATCAGAATTAATAGTTACCAACTCAGTCACAATAGCACAGAGCAGACCTTCCCCTGAAGAGGCATCAGAGAATGGATTATCTCTATAGATTTGCTTACTATCAAGATGAAGAAGTACAGAGATTGGCAAGGCATGCCTGGTTAATTATTTTCAAATTTACCAGTCATTTAAATTACTCCATCTCCTGTGGGCATAGTGAAAAAGACATAGAGGGAGGCTAGGATTTAAGGTAATTCAAAACACTTCTTACAGAATAAAACATCACACAGAGAAGAATCTTTCTCTAACAACACTTTATAAGGTTAGTTAATATTTATGAAAACTGGCTGAAAGAAAAACATATGGAAACAAGTTTATTCTGAATTTAAAGATGATCGTTAACTATATTTTACTGAGCAAAATTATATTTCCGAAGATTCTAATACTCAACAGGGATACATATATAAAAGATGGAATTTTAGAGGCTAGAACTATCTTGACATTCTTGAATTTGCTTGCACATTAATGTCACAGAGTCAGCCTAGTTGAAGGATAGGGAAGCTACTCTCAGTGCATCTGCCAAGCAATTTCAGACAATTTGACTGATTTTTTAGATAGTAAGTTCTGAAAACAGAAACTGTTGAAAGCTATCTGACCTGAATTTATTCCTCAAAATTTTATTCCCATCTGAAAGTGTGGCTGTGATTTATTCTCTGTCACTGCTGTATCTACACTAATGCACCATTATGCATAGCTGATGTTTCAGATGTATAACCATCACTCTTCCTGAGGCCAGAATTTTATGATTACGTCAGACATTGTCTGGCATAATCTATTTAGCTGGTCGATTTTACCTCCATACTTTCTGATGAATCTGGAATAATTACTTAAATATTTACTCTTCTGTGTTTAAAATTTGCCAGAACAAAGAGATTATGCATGCAGAAAGTGTGCAGGAGGGTTGAAGATAACAAATGATACATTGAGCACAGCCTAATGTGGCTTTACTGGAGTAGAAACAGTGGTAATAAATCACCTGCCAATGTTGATAATAAAATACTGCATTGGCCTCCATCAGCCACAAGAGAAAGGTTAAATGTTATTTCTCACAATAACCATGTGGTCTTCATAGCTGACACCTCCAATATTAAATTCCATCATTATTTTCTATAGAAAACCTTTGGTCTTATTCTTAATGGAACATTTTTATAAAGAACTACTTTGCAAATATCTATTATCCTTGAAATACCTTCATTCATTTTATGGTTATTTTACTCTATAAAAGTATCTGTTCTCTTTAGTATAAAACTGCTTTTATGTAATGGGTACCTTTGGGTGGTTAAAAATTATTCCAGTCAACTGTAAGTAGCCTTTTAATGATTGGATTCTTATGAACTCAGCGTTGGTGTAGGTTGTAAATTGAAATATTATCCTTGAATAAGCTCAATGATTTATTTTCTGGTTTATTTATTAAATCAAATCTCAATTTTGTCCATATTGCATTCCAGATTACTCTTATTTCAAACACTAACCTCATCTCTTGACCTATCTATATAACAATTATTTCCCTAATATGCTTGCTATAAAGAATTAATTGTTATTGAGTGGGTTTGAAATGCATGTTGGACTCAAAGGGAAGGCACACCATGTATTTAAAGAGACGTACACATGAAGCTCATATTTATGAAGGCATTAATGTACATACACATAAGCTTATATCTGAAGATACACATATACACATAAATTATATTTATGAAGATATTGATATATGTAATACATAGCTAAAAGATGGCAGATACTTCCAGTTGTGGTCACAAATGAAATCACACCGAACATGGTGCCACCTACACCCATGCCACTCCATCAGCTATTGCAATATGGCCCACTCTTATTTCTAAAAGCTGTCTGACTGAAGACCCGGTTGTACTTTCAAAATATTTTGTTTTTGGGGGGGGAGGAGGGGCTATAATGGCCATACAGCATCCTACCTGTGCTGTTTTTGCTGAAGAAACCATTTTGAAGAAAACCTCATGTTAGTGCTCATCCAGAGAACACAAAGATTCATCGAGATAGTTTTATTTCCTGACATTCACCAAACGACCGATCTTAGAGGCGTCAGAGTAGTCCTGGGTGGTGTGTAGAAGTAGGCAGAATGATGAGGGATACTGAATGATCCTTTCAATTAACAAATTTCTGCACAACTCATGAGAAATCTGTTGAGATCTACCAGCAGCACTGCATGTGACCACTCACACATTTACTCACACCCCTTCACCAAAACCAGCAATGACTTTTTTTTTTTTTTGACAACCCAAGGCTTTCCTTTGAAAAGGCACATTCCTTCAATAAAACCATCTTCTATTCATATGTGCTTTTAAATCTTTACACATAGTGTTTCTGCACTCGTTGCTACAGAGCCACTCAGACAATCTAATGAGAATACAGTCTTTGCTTTCCACTACAGAACTATAAACAACTTAAGAGCAAATGCTGTTATCTTTCTTTCTCACAGCTGCATCCCCAGAACGATTCTTGGCAAAAAAAAAAAGAAAAAAAGAAAAAAAGTTATATCCTCAGGATTGTTCCTGGCAAAGATCTTAACTTCTTTCTGTTTCCTGGACCAAAAATGGGAAAGATCAAATCCATCTTAATACTTGCCATATCCCCAGCATAGTCCTGGAATTGCATATTTTTTAAATGAATACATAAATGAATGAAGGACAGTTGGATGGCTTTTCCAAGGTGGTGCAGTCTATAGGAAAAGATAATTCAATATACTACATCATAGAAAACTGAAAATTATATAATTGAAGTTATGACTTTTCAAGTTTCCTCTTTGATCATCAAGTTTTTAAGTCTATAGGATCAATTATCTGTTTTTAAGGCAAAAGCACCTCTTAGTGTCATAAAAATAATGGAAAACAGAACATTTCTCCAGAATATAGACTATAGAACTCAATTATGTAAAGGAATTGTCACCTTTTCTTCTAAAAAAATTGTCACCCTAATTTTTTATCTTTGCTGTGATCCCTGTTAGAACAAAATATTGACAGACGAAAAAGATTATTTTCTATTCTCGTGTTGTATTTTTCTTCAGTTCTCTTATAGTTGAAGCCTGTAACTGATTATTTAGCAAAAAGTATATATCCTCTTCTTAATATTTCTGTTTTATTTGTTTCTGTACCACAGTCTTCTTATTCTGTTATTCGTATGTGGGTATGTGAGGTGCGTGCACTACTAGAATTCTGAATATTGTGTATAAATTTGGACGTGTTGCAGGAGGAGTTCATAGATTGGTTCAGATTCTTATAGATGTTTGGGCCCAAATACAGTAAGGGTCGAAACTGTGTTCTTCATGTTCAGAATATACTATTTTATCCTCAGAATAATTCTAAACAAAATTTTTTTAAATCTAACATTCCTACTCTAAACAATGATTTTCATTCAAATTACTTAGCATTCTTCTTAAGTTTCTGCATAACCAGAAATTTCTATTTCTAGCCACATATAACCCTAACAACACAACAATGTAATCATCATCTTCAAATTTGCTTTCATATGTAGTTACAGTTTGCAAAGCCAAGTCCTATATATAAACAATCTAAATTATTCACAATATTGTTTTATTTAGTCACAATGCATATGTTAAATTACACCCAGGTCTTTGTTTTCGTTATTCCCTGATGTTTATTACTGTTTCTGGTTCCAAGTCCCATATTATTTTCATTCATAAAATAGGAATGTTCAGTGTAAATCCTTTAATTGCCTTCATCTTTCAGTTCAATCTTAAATTAAGTCTCTCCTCATTAGCAGTACATGCCAGTCTGATTTTATTTTTCTCTAAATTCCAGACATACAGTGTGTGTCCTCTTTAGAAAAATAAAACCATATTTCATTTATACCCAATGAAATTTCTATATAGAGTAGAATAAGTATAGAAGCAAGGCAAACATCAATAGAGAAATAGAAGAAAATTTTCTAGAAATATGTACAACGAGGGGTTTTTAGGTTCGAAAAGGCCTGCTAAGGGTGGAAAATCATGGAAAAATAAAAGATCAAATATTACACATGTCCTTATGAAATTTAATTAAGTAATACCCAACATTTCTGACTATTATGGAAAGAAAATTGTTTAAAAAAGTCAATATGGTCACAATGGAAATAAAAATATCTTCTGAAGAAAAAGAGATTATATACAAATTAATAGAAATTAAATATGCTCTAGATAACTTAATAGTAAAGGAGAAACATTTTAAAGAAAAGCTTTCAAAATTCTAAGGGAAAAATATTTTGAATCCAGAATCTTATTCCCAGGCAAATGATATCTATTGTGAGGGTAAAATGAAAACATTTACAATTATAGGAAGACTCACAAATTTGTCTCCCCAGAATCTTTATTGAATAACAACAACAGCAGCAACAGTAGCAGAAGCAAAGTGTTGTATTTCTTAATTGGTGCTTAACAGATGATGCATTTAATATATAATTTAAAATGTTACATGAATGAAATGTCTTTATCACACTTTGTTTTAACTGAAATTCTGGTAACTTACTTTTTTAAAGTAAATGGAATAAGTTAATTTATTTAAATGTACTAGAAAAACATAAATGCGGGAAATAGGGCACTAAATACATGATATTGCATGCGTACACAGAGGAAATAAATTGTTATTCTCTCATTACATATATAAAATTATGCAATTTTTCATAAGTGATTACATTTTTAGAAAATTTCTCCCATAAGTAAACATAGATCGAAATCATCTTAACATGTCTATCATAATATATATACACATACGTGTATATATATATAAGATATATAAAATATATATATACATTTATTTTGCATGTGAATACTTAAGTTCCACTCTCAGTAAATTTTAATTATACAATAATACAATCTTATCAAATATAGTTATCATATTTTACATTAGATTCTTGAACCTTATTTATCTTAAAACTGAAAATTTGTACCCTTGATCATGGTGTGTGATCCTTTTAATCTAATGTTGAATTCAGTTTGCCGAATTTTTTATTGAGAATTTTTGCAACTATATATTCATCATGAATGTTAATATTTAGTGCATCTGTGTGAAAAAAATACTTATATACATATATATATATAAATTTTACACTTATTTGCAACCTTTTTGTAAGTCTAAAACTATTTCAAAATGTAAAGTTAAAAACTATAAGATTATATGCATATATGTAACATATCCCCTTTTTAACCTTATGTTTTATAACATTCTATGTAATTGAAAAATAATCACAAAATTGATTTAGTACTTATGTATTATTCAATGTCAGGCAGCTGGGGTGCATTAAAAAGAGGTAATTGAAAGGAGTTTGGTGATAGACTTATTCTAATGTTCATTTTGCAATATATACAAATAGTGAATCATCTTGTACACATGAAACTAATATATGTTAATTATGCTTCAAGGAAGGAAGGAAGGAAGGAGGGAGGGAGGGAGGGAGGAAGGAAGGAAGGAGGGAGGGAGGAAGGAAGGAAGGACAATTTGAGGAAAAGTTTATTACAAAAGCTCAGGCAGGGTTTTTGCAATCCAGCAAGGATGGTCGAATCACCCCACATGGGCTACCAACAGTGGAATAACCTTAACAACCTAGGCTTGAAAGACCAAGATCCCAAAACAATTCCCAAACCACGGGAGAAACTAGCTAGTAGAAGATGGTCTATGATAGTCATTGGAGCAGTAAGTACAGCTACTACCAGCCTGTAGACTAGTGGGGTGGGAGCAGCGGGAGTGGAGGTGGATGCCCTCAGCAGACATTCTTCATGTTCTACAGTATTCTAGCAATGCATCCAATTGGCCAAGCCAAACGATGCCAGAGGACAAGATAGCCCAGTTTATGCATTGATCGATGTGGGCCTCGTGGGCTGAGAACAGGGAGGAGAAAGGTATAAAGTGGACGGACAGAGGCAAGGGAAATGTGTTCAGCATATCTGTAAAACTCTGAAAGAACTTTGTCTTTCAGTATCCACAGTACTTATAATCACAGATTTAACATGAATCAAGCTTTATATAACACCAAGTTTTATATAACATAAAAATAAAATAATGGCAACCATCTTTCTGCATCTTAATGTGTTAACGATATGTACTTTTGATTTCCATTTAAATCCACAGCATTTGAAATGTATTTGCATTAATAGAACATAATTGCAGACTTTTCATGAATTGGTTTGTCTTTTGAAAAACTATGCAGCAATCTTGGGCAGATGACTTATTGTCGTTTCTGAAAACAACTGAGGAATTTCTAAAGGAATAGTCTCAAACATGAACCAAATAACAGCATCGAATGATTTTTCTTGCTGTCTACTTTTAAATGCCAATGATTTTTCTTGCTGTCTACTTTTAAATGCCACATTTTACTTAGCAAAAATAGTAATATTTTTTAAATGGACAAGAAAGCTCAAGCATTTTTATATAACTTCACTTTTTACATTTTCAGCTTCTGATTAATTTTATTTAACCTGAAACAGGTGTTTTTGCTTTATGCAAAGAAATATACCTGACATAAATTTTATTTTAAATTTTGCATTATGTTTTAAAAATACTGGAGAGCCTCAAGTGGAAAAGACAATATAGCCAATTATTTACTATAATGCAAAATTATTTTGAGGTACCTATCCACATTTCATATATATATGTGTGTGTGTGTATATACATCTATCTATCTATCTATCTATCTATCTATCTATCTATCTATCTATTTATCTACTAAATCACTATGTGCTGGTTAATTTTATTTGGCAACTTGGCAACTTGACGGGGCCTTGGAGTACCCAGTCATCTGGTCAAACATTATTTTGGGTGTTTCTGTAAGGGAGTTTGGGGATGAGATTAACATTTAGATTGGTAGACTGAGTAAAGCAGATTGTCCTTCTTAACGTGAGAGGGCCTCATTCAATTATCTGAAGCCCTGATTAGAACAATAAAGCTGACCCTATTCAAATAAGAAATTAATCTTTCTGCCTGACTGCCTTTAAGGTGTGACATTGGCTTTTTCCTGCTTTCCCACTCTAACTGAAACATCAGCTCTTCCTGGATCTTATTAAGCCTGCCAGCCTTTGGATTAGAACTATACCACTGGCTCTCCTAGGTCTCCTGTTGGCTGGTTCACCCTGCAGATCTTGGGAATTGTCAACCTCCATTAAGAGACCGGGGGGTGGGGGGTGGACAGAGATAGAGACAGAGAGACAGCAGAGAGACAAAGAGAAAGATAGAGAAACCAGAACCAATAGGATGTACAAGCACAGGTCTGTTTCTCTGGAGAACCCTAATACACACTGCATTTGATAGTATGACTAGCCTATAACGATAATGTATAAGCAATTACTGTGGGAGACATAGGTATTTTAGGACTGACTCAAAAAGGAAGGCATGGAAATCTTCTTATTCGATCTTTGATTTCAGCTAATCAGTGTGAATGTGGGAAGTTTGATATATCAGGTGAGGCTGACTGTGGAGGAACAGGACAAGCATATATATATACTCTGCCTAGAATTTGAAAATTTTTAGTATAAGAGTTTATTCTCAATTCTAAACTCATGCTTGCAAGGTCAATTGCTCAGTTTACTTTCAGAAAGTTTCAACTATAAGCTTCACATCAGTGGTTTCACAATATGAAAAACTAAGGATTCATTTAAGATCAACCTTGGCCAAACTTTGGAAGGAATAGAAAAAAGAATATACAAAGAAAGTAAATTTGGGTTGATTGTTATAACCATGGCAGGAAGAAATCTCCACTGTGTCTGAAATAGTTCAGTACCAGAAGGAATAAGTCAGTGTGTTTATGCCTAGAAAGGCACACCAAGCCCAGGGAAAGCCACAGCAGTGAAAGACGCGTCCCACAGGGGATTCCTACGGGACCTTGTACAGACTATTTTACTGTTGGTGCTGTAAAAGGAGGGTTTGACCTTCGAGAGTAGCACCAGAGACGCGAGGGGACGGTAACTATCTAGTTTATATTCTGAGGGGGCAGAAGAGTGAGAAACGAAAGTGAACTAAGGTGTGTGTGCAAGAAGCGGGCAGAGCCAGGGCTGTGTTTGGCAGAAGTGACCCGTTCTCAAACTTAAACTTGGGGCAGTGGAGGGAGGCGGTTGATTCCTTTAGTTTGAGGGGTTGTACTTACTTGTTTGTTTTTTTTTTTATTCCCTGGGCTTTGTGTGATCTAGTCCGATTTCTATACATAGAAATATCAAGGGTTTTTTTCTAAGTGATTGAACTGAACTCCTAATGGGCCTAACTATACATTTATTTATTTTTTTATTCATCATATTTATATGTAGAGAACTCAGTGGCTCTTCTGTGAATTGTGATATTGAGTTCCATGATTTTTCCAAGTGAAGAAATGGTGTAATCCCATTTTGAGTATGTGTAAGGGAATAGTTATGATCCTGACAAAATGCTTCTGTTAAGCCCCAGTGTTCACATGTGCACCCTCTGGTTCATTTTATTTCTTACTTTCTGCTGATGGCCTTGCCACTTGCCATCAATGTGTTGAAATCCTGCTCCTTCAAACAAAGATCATATAACTGGATGAGGCAGAACTTAGTCTTTCCTACCTATTAGTTTTTGCAATTGAATCTGTATAAATTGATTTTCCCAGAAGAATTTGCCCTCTCACATGACACTGCTTCCAGGATGATAATGGTGTCTTTATCATATTAGTGTTCTTTGGAATTCTGTGAGTATAAGAGATATCTTTTAACCTTAACTTCCCCTAGAAAGAGCCACTTTGCTTGGAGTTTTAGGTAAAAATAATAATAATAAAAAAAAGGTTTCATATTACACAGAAATAAGATTGTTACTATGCTTACTGTGCAATATCTTTCAATTTTTTTCTCTCTTCCACTTACCTCACTAATTTGGAATTTGTTCCTATTTCACAATTCTCTGCCTGCTATTACCTAAACCTTCCCTGAGTGCCCTGAACAACATGGCTTCATGGTGCAGTTGGGACGAGAAGCAGATAGTTGTCATAAACAACAATAACAAAAATTTACAGAATGATATGTGATTATTTTTAATACATCTCTATTATGTTTTGCTCATAAATAAAACATTTTAATATCAAAACATGTAGAAGGGTGCAAACTCAGAATTTTTTTAAATTAAAAAATACATTGAAATTATATACTTTTGTATCTTCCCTTCAATTCTCTTTGGTTTGATGAAAACCTTGACATTAATTGGCGATTTTCCAGAATTATATTGGAAACCACTCAAAGAATAACATTGACACTCAGAATACTGACATTCTCACAGATATTAAAAAAGAAAATAATTCGTGGTGTTTGTAGCAGTAACTATTCACGCCAAGACTGATCTAAATTTAGAGAGAAATAGCTCAGTGGACTTTTATGGAGAAACTTATCGCCAGACCACCTCTAAAGTCCTAATGTTATATGATTTCATATATTCATAACGTAGCTTAAGGTTGTTATCTGTAGCTTGTTCAATAACAGGAGAATAGAGGGATGCTAGGAAAATATTGTTAAAACCGTTATATTTTAGAATAAGAATATGCTTAAACATTCATTAATTTTTTAAATAAGATTTTTAAAATGAAGTATACCTTATATTGTCTTTAGCTTTTTTGTGTGATCATGTAGTACAATATGCCACATAGTTGATGTTCGCTAAATAATATCCTGTACTCTCTTCTCTGAACCTGACGTTTTAAGTGCTTTATTAGCATGATTTCATTGTCTCCGATCGAATGCAAATTTGATATAACTTGTTCATTGCTTAAGTTTCAGTTAAGAATACATTGTTCAAATTAGGTTAATTTGAAAAATTGTCGTTTCAAATAGTATGCCATGAAAGAAAGTGTTCTCCATAAATATCTCATTGAGACATATATTCTTAATGACCAAAGGAACTTATTAAAGTTTTAGCAAATTAAGTTCTTAGGTTAGTACTATACATAAAGTAATACATTGCTTTAACAATGAATTGAGTTGCAGACCTTATTTCTACCTGAGATTTTCATCGTGTTTGGAAAGTTGGACAGACGTTCTAGAAATATTGTGAGACAATAAAATCTATGCATATGATTATAATATAATTTCTTCTAAGAGCCAGATGACTCCTTACATAAAATGATGAGCAATTACTGCTTATAAATATCACTGGATATATTTTTATTAGAATATCAGCAATTAAAATGGAATATGTAAAATATTTTCAACATTAAAAAGTACCAATTTAGAGCAGTACATATTTTTTCCACTACACAAAAGCACCTCTGAAGTTAAAATAAAATGGTATATATGCTTGCTGTCTGGAATAATGTAGTTATTAGGTTTATGCTTATTGTTGAAATAGATGCTATGGTGTGCCTCCCAGATTACTCCAGCTTCCAGGAGTTTTGATAGCTGAAGGCTCAAAACTGAGCCCATCTCCAGAAATTGCCACCCCCGCCCCTAATATTATACTCATGTCCTGGGAACAACCTACTTCTTCTTATGACTGCTCAATTTGTGCAAAGCCCTGGCTCCTTTACCTCATTGCGATACTTTTGAAGAATTATCCCAGTTTTAGATTTCCCTGTGGGATAAACTGAGGCTCTTGTTGCAAGCACATCTCAGTTGAACACCCCCCTCTGCTCAGTCCTACTTCTTTCACTTTCTTATAAGTTCAGTAAACAATATTGATAATATTATGATAACTAAGCTAATGATGAACAAGACATAGCTAATATAAGGGAGGCCATGTTAGGACACATACACTGCAGAGTGTGAGAAAATAGAACATATCAAATATTTGTGTGATCTAGCTAAAGTAATACTTAGAGTAAAATTTACAGCATTAAACTCATTTTAAATTAAAATATAAAACAGTAACATAAGATTCTACCTTAAAAAAAAAAGTAATAAATAAATAAGCAAATTAAATTTAAAGCAAACAGAGGGAACCATAAAGAAAAAAGTACAAATCAGTGTTACGGAAACCAAAGAATAGAGACAAACTCAATGCAATGAAAAGCTGATTCTTTGAAATAAGTCATAAAGACAACTGAATTTTATAGAAAGGTTAATTCATTTGCCCAAACTCATATAGAAGCAGTGATAGAATGGAAATCTAAATCTGTCTTAATTTGAGAGCTCGTAACCACTACTATGAGAGGTCTCATAGTTTGTCTAATACTATTTAAAGGAAACAAGACTCCCAGACTCTTCATTTAAATAAGAAATTTTAAAGAGTGTTTGGTTTCCTTCGTGTATAGTGCAGATAGATGTTCCAATTCCACCTGACCATCGAAGAATCACAAAGACATATGACTTTGAGAAATCAGAGATGCTAAATTAAATGTTATTTTAAAATTTTGTTTGAGTTACAAAATATATTTATTTTATTTTTTATTAAAAGTTATTGGGGTGACATTGATGAATAAAATCAAATAAGTTTCCAGTGTACAATTCAACGGTATGTAATATCTATCTACCTATCTATCTATCTATCTATCTATCTATCTATCTATCTATCTATCTATCTATCTTGCATTGTGTGTTCACTGCCCAAAGTTAGATTTCCTTCCATCATCAAGGGACACTGACCCTTCTTACCCCTGTCTATCTCCTCCTTCTCCTACCCTTGCCTCTGGTAACCACTAATCCATTGTCTGTGTTCATGAGTCTCTGTCATCTTTGTTGCTTTCAGTTTTATATCCCTGGTATGAGTGAAATCATATGATTTTCAACTTTTCCTGTCTGACTTGTTTTGCTTAGCATGATAATCTCAACATCTATCTATCCATGTCATTGCAAATGGCAGTATTTCATCTTTTCTTATGGTTGAATAATATTCCATTGTATGTATGTAGCATATCTTATCCAATCATTTATCATAGGACACTTTGGTTGCTTCTGTGTCATGGCCACATTGAATAATGCTGCTATGAACGTAGGAATAAACCTAACGAAACATGTGAAGGACCTATACACTGAAAACTATAAGACATTATTAAAATAAATTAAAGAAGACACAAAGAAATGGAAAGATATTCCATGTTTTTGGATTGGAAGAATCAACATTGTTAAAATGGCCTTACTATCTAAAGCATTATACAGATTTAATCAAAATCCCAATGACATTTTTTAAAGAAATAGAACAAAAAATCATCAGATTTGTATAGAAGCACAAAAGACCCTGGATAGCCAAAGCAATCCTAAGAAAAAAGAACAAGACCAGAGGTTTCAAATTAAATGTTATTACTATGACAATTTTTCATTAAACAAGACAATCTGTGGGTAATAGTTTAGTTACACAGGATTGAATAAAATTGCCCAAAGTTTGGGCATCATACACGACTTACTTAATAAAAATATACATGTAAGGACACTTTATTTTTATGTAGCTTAGAGTATTACACGTTTTTCTTTCATCTGTGAGCGAGCGGAAAACATTCACTCCCTCTAACTTTGCTGAGACTTTCTTCATGCACAGTCAAAAGAGTTTGCAGTTTTAGATCCTTAATTAGGAAGAGAATTCTCAGTATCTCTGTCGGCAGTTCCTTAAAGTTCAAACCTCGTGGATGGAGTCCTCATTAACTGTTTCTTTATATCTATAACTGCAGTCCAGCTTCACAAGATGCTAGAATTTGTGTTTTGCTAAGTTGCACTTTACAAAACGATGATTGCGGCTGCATTTTATGCTATAAGAGATGCTCTTAAAATAAGTGCTGTCTGATATGTTCTGTGAAGAAATCAGGGTGATGGGTATTAAAAGCCATGATGACTTTTAGTGGAAAGGGCAGATTCTGGTCTCAAAAAGAATCTTTGTGTGCATATATTCATGAACTTTATAGAGTTAGCTAAACATTCCTTGACTTGAAGCTCTTATTTTTTTTTTCTATTTTGTACCTAAAAGAGAATAAGTTGCTGTATATTTTAGATTGGTTTCTATAGAAAGGGATAAGAAAACTCAGTTAAAACTAGTTTTGCCGACAACTTATTTGTTCACTTTCCTGAGGAACACAGAAATAGAATTAGCTTGAGGTGGAATTTAAATACGGTCTTAATATTACCAGATCTCAGTCTTTTTCTATCTTTTCTCTCTACTCTTTATTCGTCTGCTCTAAGATGGCTTTATTCGAAGCTCAACATAGTGGTTGCCTGTGATGTTATGGCTACATCATCCCATCCTCAAATCAGGAAGAACAAACAAAACAAAACCAAAAGTATCTTTAACCGGTGCTCATATACGTCTAATTGTTAATATTAATTTTAACAGCTTGAGTTGTAAGCTTATTCCAGAACCAGTGGGTGTGACCAGGGGTTGGAATTACAGTGTTTGGTTTGTCTGGGTTTCATTTCCACTACTATAACCAGTGTTATCTGAATCACATGGATGAGAATAGGGGTTTTGTTTGTTTGTTTGTTTTTGCCTAAATAAAATTGGGAAGTCTCAAAACCAGAATAGGTGCTGAGGACTCACCAATACTAACCATACAGTATAACTACGTATATGAAAGAGCAACATAATTTGTGAGGATTGTTTTTTTCTTTTTCATTTCAAATCTGGCAACATAACTTCCTACGTGAAGCAACACTCACAGTGGCGTATTTCAGAATGACACGCCATTTAGCATTGCTGTACTCATTGGTTTGGGAGGAAGTTTGGATTGAAATAGTTCTTGGAGCTGTACTACTGTGTTTGCTGACAAATTTCAAGAAGCCTTGCTTGCCTGATGGGGAGACAAATGTCTTAAGAATTAAGAGGAACTTTATATTCATGTTTTAAAGATGACTGCAGGTTGCATGCTTAAAGAAGTTAAAAAGGGAGAGCTGGCACTCAGTGGTAACTGAAAGAGAGTTTGAACTTGAGAGTTTGAACTTGAGAAAAATGGGCTGCCTTTTGGGCATCTCAATCCGAATTCAACTTTTCCCTTCAGAAACCAATGTTTTAAATCAATAACTCTGTCAATCCAGCAGGTATTTTATCCACAGTTTCCCTATAGTTATCTTCTAACACCCATATGGTCAATGCTGAATTTAATGTGACCTGTGACTTGGGCGCTTTTTCTATTCTTACTTATGCTCCTGAAACAATTATAATTGCTCCCTCAGGGAAGCATTCAAGATATTCTTCACCAATTCACCCTTATAAATGATAGGCTATTTTAAAGCTCAAGTCTAACACAATAAAATGCAATGATATATAGTCAAAAAGACTTGCCGATAATGGAAATAGGTTGTTTAATGGAAAATTATAATCCTAGATTTCAATCTCTCATTCTTTATTATCTTTAGGAACTCAAATCTTTATGACATTTTTCTAAATGCACCCCCCCCGCCCCATTTTTACCCTCACTTTTACAAGTTAACAAAATCTAATTAATTATAACAAAGATTTCTAAGTTAAAGCACTGCCTTGTGGGTTTGGCATTTTAATTGTATTTATTTGTTTACTGGGTCATTGTCAGTGTCTAAACCCCACAATGATTCCCTTCCTGGTGCTGATGCAGCAGATGAAATGTTATCACTGAATTTTTAATAGTTTGTTCTTTTAATATTTCATCTTTCAACTGCAAATATAATTATTTTGGAAATAATTGAAAAGCTGAGTTGTCAAATCTATTCAACTCTCCCATGTCAATCTGTTACATCTTATTCTTTCTAGCTAGTTAAAGTAGATGAGGCGATGCCCCAAGAGAAAGAAAAATTGAAAGTACGAAATGAGTTCAACATAAGTATGGAAATTCTACATTTATGAAGTATACATCTCTATTTATTTTAGACAGTGAAAGATATTTATGTATTGATAATGTCCAACTGTTGTTTGAGATTGCAATATGGTTTCTGCAAACTTGGCACAACATTGCATATTTGGAAATCAAGGTAAAATCCCTACCATTTAAAAGTAGCTTGTTGCAAGGTGGTGATGTTGTGATCTGGGGGATTGTGCTATGAGGAGAGACAACAACAAATTTTTCTTACCCATTATCCTAGGATTTGAGAACAATAATAACTCAGTGACTTGAGAACGCAGACAATAAAGATATGTCACCTACCAAAATGTATATAATTTAATATAAAACATATGTAACAGGCAGGCATCACAAGCCCAGAAGTCAAATTTAGAAAAATTACCAATTTTCTTACTTTCTTAAAGCAAATTCAATACAACTCCAATCCTTCTTTCTCAAAGGTGTTGGAAAACTAGAACAGTAGAGGCGTTAACCCCTTCTGTCTTTTCTGAAGATCACACAAAATCCAAGAGAACCCATGATATCAGTCGGATTTAGAGTTAATGCGAGTGTTTTAAAATAGACAACGAAGAAAAAAGTTTCACTCTCGTACAAACGAGAGCACCTCACAGCTTGGAGAATTGGAAGAGCACTGTCCTTGATATCTTGAATATGATTTAGAATATATTTTGCTACAGAAATGATTATATTATAATCCTGTACTATCCAATTTAATATGGAATCTTCCAAAAATACAAAATAATATCAGCCTTATTTTATTTTCATATAACATGCAAATCTCAGAGCATATGTTTTTTTTCCAAAATAAATGAAAAATTTGTATATTTAGTATATTTATTTACTATATTTTATTTAGTATATTTTAATAAATTTTGAAGGACACAAAAATGTTTCACAAATTGATACTGGGATATGAATCAATCAATATGCTTATTGCTATTTAGTTTTCAATACGATTATGCAGCATGTGATAATTATATATTTTCTCTTTAGTTAACCACACATTATAATAAATGGAGGAATAATATTAATATGGAAATGCTATATTATTTTTGTTCTTAATATATCCTATTTAATATCATAAACATTAACACTAAGGCTAAAATCATCGCATTATTGATTTATAGAAGAATTATTTGTCTCCAACTCTTTCTAAAAAATTATGTGGACCTAATCTCACACTTTCTTTTACTTTCCCCTTGAGGGAATTTTTTCTATACTAGACTTTCTTGTTATCTGTTTGATATAAGAAATTGTCACTTTGGGGGGAAAAAGCTGTAACTTTGAAAATGTTATGTATTAAAAGTAAATATCATTATTGTTTATTTGAAATTGTAGAAAAATAACAGTTATTCCAAACTGAACCGAATGATGGTTAACTATCCAATCATCGCTCCTTCCCACAGAAAGCACGTTTATTAAATCTGAAAGGATTTAGAACAAAAGAAAGTCGTGCCTGAGCACATCTTGGCTGCAAAATATGCGATTTACTTAAACATTAAAGCTATTTTAGTTTCAGTCTTATCAGTGATTTCATGCCGTCCTTAGAGATGCCTGCCTGCAGGGCACTGTCACCATGCCCAACAAAATGTAAAAATAGAAAATGTCACGCACTTCTACTATTCATCTGACTAATTCTTATCTACTTTTGTTTCTTTTCCTGGATTTCCCAGTAATTATATATTTTTGGAATCCCAAGTCATCTATCCTCTTGTGACTTTTGCCTCTGGACTTTTTTTTTTTCTTTTATAATCTGAGAGAAATTTTAAAAATATTTCACCTCAAATATTTGATTTCCAATTGTCTGTTCACTGCTTGCTTAAGTTTCAAACTTCAATTATCTTTACCGTATCTTTTAAAATGTGCATTACGTATTTCACTAACTTTTTCACTTGTTAAAAACCCTACCCAATATTATTGGACATTCGGGCTTTTTGAAATTTTATTCTATTAAATGCAAAATACAAAAAAATAATCTTCTATACAATATGTCGCATATATGGCTAATTTTTTCTTTGTGAACAATTTAAAATTTTTGATGCATATAAAATTTCCTGTATAAAATTTGAATCAATTTACAACTCGCTTAGCATAGATTAAAACTGATATAATATTTATGCTTGGAAATTGGGGGGAGGGAAGCAAAAATGGTATCTTATTGTTTTATTTTGCATTCCTTTCAATACTACCTGTTCGAAGAGTTTTCCTTATATTTTATGTGTCCCAGCTAGCCAAGAACATCTGTAGTCTCATGACTGAGGGTCAGAGCAGGGGCAGTGTGCTCCATTGCACAGTTATAAATTTCACTCAAACCAAGGCTAATTCTGAGTTTGTCTGTGCTCCATGAAATTTTTATTAAAGATACTTTTTTTTATCATTAGTATGCTGTGTTCTACCAACATTTCTATCTGCTCCATTGTTGTGATTTTGCTCTGCAATTTCAAGTTACCCACCTGCAACCAAAAAATCATTTTTTCCTCATTTTCAGTTTTTTGAATTGATGAAATATATTGTTTATTTTTTATACTCTTAAATAGAGCAAAACTTAAAGATTATGCAGTAGGTCATATCAATCTCCAGTTCTTTTGTTATTAAGGTACCAATTCAGCATGGATTCTGCTGTATAAACATAGAAGACAGCAGACCCAGACCCTAGTGCCACTCAGCCAGACCCATGTCGATGTGACAGGATTCTTTCCTCCACACAGTGGCTCAGCAGAAGCTCTGTGCTTGAGGAATCAGTCTTCCTCAAAGGCTAGCAGAAGGTCTAGAGAATTCAACTCAGAAATGCAGAGACTAATATTTACTCTGTGGGACAAAATCGACCCTAAAAATCAGGAGACAAGCAGAAGCTGGCAGTTAAATACTTCTCACTTACTTTGATGACTGTTTTGAGTTGTATTGACCCATCGCCTGGCTGTGCATTCTCAGAGAGCTATAGCCAACTCAGTAGTGCACTAACTAAAAGATCCTTGCTTTTCTAATTCACTCCCTCTTCACCCTTGTCTCTTGCTGCGTTGAGTCCTTACTTCTGATAGGTTGTAAGGTTTACAGGATTTGTTTTCAAGGCTTCTCAGACTATGAGACTTGCTCACGTCATTCTCACTCCTTTGCATATCCCTCAACTCTCTTTTTTCTTTATTATCACTCTATATTATCAAATTACAACCCTGGTTAAATCTAACTCTGCCTATGCTAAACCTACACTCATGCCATTGATTATTGGTGGAGAAATGCATGAAACAAACTTAATTTTCAATTAAAATTTTAAATTTAATTTTAACTGCCAACACATTGGACTTCCTGGAAGAAATGGCTTATTTTTTTGAAACATATGACCTTTCAAGACTGAACCAAGAAGATATAGAAAATCTTGAGCTAACCAGTTACTAGTAAGGAGATTGATTTAGTAATAAAACAAACAGACAAACAAAAAATCTCCCAATGAACAAAAGTCCAGGACCAGAAGGCTTCACTGGTGAATATTAACAAATATTCAAAGAATATTTAATACCTATTCTTCTCAAACTCTTAAAAAATAAATAAATAAAAAAGGAGAAATGCTTCTAAACTCATTCCGTGAGGCCGCATTACACCGATATCAAAACAAAGGATACCACAGGAAAAGAAAATTACCGTTCAATACTCCTGATGAACATGGGAGCAAATATCCTCCACACAATATTAGCAAACTGAATTCAATGACGCAATTAAGGAAATATGACATAATCAAATGGGATTTATTCCAAGGATGCAAGGATGGTTCAACATCTACAAATTGATCAACGTGCTATAACACTTTAACAAAATGAGGATAAAAATCATACGATCATCATTTCATTAGATGCAGAAAAAGCATTTGGCAGAATTCATTCATTTTTGATAAAAACTCTCTCAACAAAAGGAGTATAGAGGGAATGTACTTCAATATAATAAAGGCCACATATGACAACCCCATAGCTAACATCATACGCAATGGCAAAAAGCTGAAAGAGGTTTCTCTAAAATCAGATACGAGACAAAGATATCAACTCTTGCCGCTTTTATTCAACAAAGTATAGAAGTCCTGGCTGCATTAAATGTTTACTTTAATTAATTCACTGTCTCTTGTTTAACTTTTTATAATTTAGTACTTTAACTTAAATCCTCTTTACAACAATGTGATGCTGAATGGATGAAATGACCAAAAGTAACAAAATTTTTATCGTTTTATTGACCCTTTACATAGGATAATAATAAGTACTTACAATACAACAGTAAATAGATTTTCTAATTAAATCCTCAACAACAATCTTAAACACCTTGCTTGAGAATATAAGTATTTTGCAATTTTTTAAAATGATTTCATGTGCTTTCTTATCTCTAAATAAGTATATGATATTTAAAAAAAAACACCGCTTCAAAATTTTTCCTCAGCATAGTTCATTACATTATGCATGTATAAATTCAAAAATAAATTTCTCAAATTTATTTAGGTGACGGGTGTTATTTTCAAATACATTTTTATGTGGTATTCAGAAAAAGGCAAAAAAATAATTGTCTGGACCCTAAATAGCTAGATTATCTTTATTGTGTCCTTACTGTGTGTCAAGCACTCTACTAAAAGTTTTGCCCATCCTTTCCTCTCCCTTCCTGCCAATGTCTGTGAAATAAGTCTTGTTATTTCCATTTTAAGTAAAGAAGTTCGAAGAATTTGAGTAATGTCACCAAATAAACCTAGCTCAGAATAGTGCTAGGTTTATTTGATTTCAAATTCCTTGATATAAATCACCAGTCTTAGCCTGTGTTCCCCCAAAAGCAGCAACTTCTGCCCACAGGTAACGTGCTGGGACCCAACATATAGAAATCGCTCTGTATGGCTCCTCATCCCTATAGCACTCAGTGCTGTCTTAAGTTTCAAGCAAACTACACTGGTTCATGCACACACAAAACATGCCCACCATGTTTATTACACAAATTATGGATTTTAGGAAAGGTATTTCCTTAGAATAAATCGATACAAATCAGATGGAGTTTGTAAAATGTTTGTTACTATGAAACAAACTCTATGAAAATGTTGATTTATTACGTTTTTCCCCATCGTGAAGTTATGTACCATCACCATAAATAATAGACTCATTGCAATGGAGAAAGAATTTTTCACACATTCTATAGAGAATATTTTCCAGTAATCTTACACTCATCATATATCTGATTAAAGTTAGCAAGATTATAATCAGCCAGAATCTTGAATCAATCACACATGGCAACCGTGCTATTCTTGAAATGCATGCATAAAACGGTCATTTAACATTGCTAACATTTGAAGTCTTCAGAAAAGCAGCTGTTTTAAAGGTTAAAAAAATAATGCCTATAGCATTTTTTCTCATAATTTGTATAATTTGTATACAGTTAAATTCATGTAACTCAAGCATGTGTCATATCTCTGACAAATTATGAAAGGAGTGTTAATATAAATGAATATAATTCCAAGAGACATGTTTTATAAAATGCATGAAAATGCTCATAATATATTTCTTGATTAAGTGAATTGAGAAAGTTTATCATAGAATGATATACATTTTAGGAATACTCATTAGTGCTAAATATGGTTTATAAATTTTAGATAACATGAAGCTTGAGAAATTTCATCTTTAATTACTAGAGACTTAATAAAGTTTGAGATTCTGGGCACATTAACTGATAAATTATTTTAGTTTTCTTACTTTAAGTTCCAAGCACTTAGAACTAATCATCTGAGAAACCAGAATCACTTATTTGGTATTTTTTAATTCTTTGTGATACTAAGCCAATTACATAAAATACGTTAATCTACTGCATTTTCATCTGAAACAATAATTCTAAGTTATGATACTGTACTTATTTTTTTCCTTTTAGGGTCAACCCAATTCAACTCAATACGACAAATATTTCTTTAGTATATTAGCACATTTTTAACCCAGCATCTTTCACTTCAAGGGAGAGTTCAGAAAGCCCTTGAGGTGATAAACATACCTGTGAGTCAGGTATTACAAGATTGTACACAATATCATTTTCTCAGCCTCAAGCTGATATGGAGCTGCACCTACATTCAAATATATGAAATGTACATATACACACACACATACACAGGGGCATCTGCAGTAACAAATGTTTGCAAATATCCAACTCCAAAATTAATTTCATGTCACTTATTCTTTAAGTTATTTTAAGCCAAGCTATTACATGTATATTATTTTCGCGTATTTTTATCTTTTTTGAACTTAAATCTTATGCTGAAACATGGTATAATGTTTAATTAACAAATGCATGATACATTTATAATGTTATGATTTTGTATGAGATTTATTTAACTCAGGACTCTGATTTTGAGTGTCAGATGTTACTGTTCACCATTGTAAGTCTTTACAGTGGCTCCAAGATAAGACAACTCAGAAAGTAGGCCTTCCTTTTTATTTATTTATTTATTTTTAACTAATTCAGGATAAACCGCTAGCTTTAAATTTTTGAAAAAGATGTTATCTACAAAGAGTGAAAGTCTACAATTTAAAATCAAAACTGAGAAATTGTAAATAGCTACCTAATTGTCATAACACATGGAAAATCTGTTCCCTTATTTTTTAAATGTTGTATATACAGAAAAAATGTTAATTACCAGCACTGAATGATTGATAGATAACAATCACATCCTTTTACCAGATACCCTGGGCGGATGGCCTTTTGGCAAATACTTTATTTTAATATGGAAAGAATGCAGTCTGTTCCTGGACAGTTCTGAATTTGTATCACTAACTAGTTAACTACTAGTTATGTCACTTTGTCAAGTGATAGCATTTAATTAATAAATATTTTCAAATTTATATTATTATCACTATCTAAAGAAATTTATGGTGTAAATTTTAGATGAAATGGTACTGGTTGTCTTGATAGCAGCCCCTTTCACTCTGAAAAGTGTCCCAGTTTAAATGGGACACAGTGCACGATTATTACAGACATACAGTGCATGCGTACCAGTGCACGATTATTGCTCTGATACAGACACGGGGACGTTAACAGCGAGCCTGGAGAAGGGTATCCTGTAGGAGGCTGTAGCAGTCATGGAAGATTTCGGAAAGTGATGACACCTTGCATTTTCCTCAACCAAAAGGACATTGAAGTCAGAGGAAACAAGTAAAAGATCATTTAGGCGTTAAGTGAAAACGATCTTGTGCGTTCAAGTTACTAGTTGTCAGGATCATACAACATGTGGCTTTTTTCACTAGATAACATTTTGGGGTTCATGCAGTTTACAGCATGTGTCAGTAATTTGTTCCTTTTTATTACCGAATACTATTTCATCGTACACCTTTATGGAATATTTTTAACCATTCACCAGTTAATGGATATTTGATTCTTTTCAGGTTTGGCTATTACAAATAATGAATAATGCTGCCGTGAACATTCACATACATGTCTGCAAAGACTTGTGTTTTTTAATTTATTTTGGATAGGTTCCTATGAGTGGAATTATTGTGATGTGTAGTAAGTTTAAGAAGTGGCCAAACTGTTTTCCACAGTGGCGGTACCATTAGTGTCCCCACTGGCAATGCAAGAGGGTTCCTCTTCTGCTCACCTTCACCAATACTCATGTTCTCTGTCTCGCTTTCCTGTAGCCGTTCTAGTGGCTGTATCGTGTTCTCTTAGTGTGGTTTTAAGTGCATTTCACTAATAACTTGACATTAAACATCTTTTAATGTGCTTCTTAATCATTTATACATCTTCTTTAGTAAAATGTCTATTCAAACCATAGGCTTATTTTAAGTGAGTTGTTGGCTTATTATTGAGCTGTGAAAGTTTTTTTTCATATTCTGGATACAAATGGTTTATCAAATATATGCTTTGCACATATTTTCTACTAGTCTGTGGCTTATCTTTTACTGGTGTCTTATGAATAATTGTTTATATTGAGTAAGTCCAAGTTAAATTTTACTTTTATAACTAATCATTTTCATGACGAATCTGAAACATCATTGCCTAACCCAAGATCATGAAGCCCCTTTTTCCTGTAACCTTCTAGACGTTTTAGTTTTAGGTTTTACATTTAGTTCTGTGATTTATTTCTATTTAATTTTGTATGTGGTGTCAGGAAAGGGTTTAAGTATTATTATTAATTATTTGCTTTTGGGTATCCCAATTCTCAAGGCACTTTTATTAAAAATCAATCTGCCATAAGTGTATGGCTTATTTTTGGACTCTCAATCCTATTTCATTGATGTATTTGGCTATGCTTTTCACTCTATTGCCTACTATGGCTTTACAGTAAGTTTTAAAATCAGGTACTTCAAGTCCTCCCACTTAGTTCTTCTTTTTTAAAAAGGTTTAGGATATTTAGGTCCTTACCATTTCCATATAAAATTTAGGAAATTTTTGAAAAGATGTATACAACTGCACACTGAAAATATACCATCGGTTGCTTTCACTTGCTCTCATGAAATAGTGTAGTAGTTTTGTTTCTGTTTTCTGTCCAAACTAGTTGTAACCTAGCTTTTGTTATTCTTTTGATGATCTATTCTTCTAAAACAATTCAATTTACAGTAAATGAAATTAATGATGTTTTGTGACTATTTATAGGCTCTGATTCCTAATCAAAATTTGCACATATAATTCTCTGTTCTTTCTAGGAATTCAGTATTTTCTCAAATTTATGGAAACTATGCTGACATGACTCTCCTTACTAATGCAATCACATTAAAAAATTTTTAAGCTCATAAAAATTTTTGACATTATACTGAAAAAATCAAATAGAAGATAATTGATTAGGATTGTCACCTGTTAGACAACTCCTGTCAGTTCTATATTAGATATTTTCAATGTTAAACAGAACTTTTAATTAAGATTGGCGAAGTAGTAAGACTAAGAGGCTAGCTCTGTCAGATAGGGACTGCTCATGAGTTGCTAACAAATTGGAAAATTTTCTTCCTTTTTAATGTTTTGGACTAGGGTAGGGCATTTGCAGCCTGTATAAAGCTTTTGTGTACAAGAATTTGTTTGATAATGATGTTGAAATATTCCCTGAAACAATGAAATAAGCTAAAATTTTATATATTCCTTGAATTAGATGTTTTCTCAGTATTTTCAAAAGCAGACTTAAGATAGCTATACAAATATAATATTGAATTATGTCACAAATATTATATAATATGATAAAATAAAATACGAATGTTTAAAATAATTTTATATGTACTTGCTACCTTATCCAATGGCTTAAAAAAGTCTTTAAAACTTGGAACAAGAAATGTATCAATTGAATAATGTAAGTGGCTTTGAAAATAACACAATATTATGGAATTTCCAGTTGCATCTTAGATATTATTTCTTAGACGGCAATTTCAGTATATTCTCAGAAACTTTTTTGAGACTGATATTTCACTGGAGCCTCCAGAAAGAACACAGCCTGACACTACCTTAACCTTAGCTTAGTAAAACCCAGTCACACTTCTCACCTACAGAACTGGAAGATAATAACTGAGTTAGTTTAAGCCTTTAAGTTTGTGGCAATTTGTTACAGATGAATGGGAAACTAAAACATTTTGTACCTGGAACTTGGGTGTTACCGTAATAAACATTAACATGTGAAAGTGACTTTGGACCTGGGTGATAAGAAGAGGCTGGAAGAATAGTGAGGAATAAGCCTAGATTGCCTTGAAAAACAAGTGTTAGTACAAATATGAATGTTAACTCTGCTAGTAAAGACACAGTAGGAAATGAATGCATGTCAGAGAAAACATTTATTATCATGAACAGACTGTTGGTAGCAATGCAAACTTAAAAGGCATTGCCAGAGAGGGCTTAGGTGGAAATGATCTAGATGTCAGTAGAAACTGGAGGAAAGCTAAACTGAATGGTGGCCTACAGTTATTTGAAAAGCAAATTTTGTAAACAACAAACTTGTATATTTAGCTGAAGAGTTTTCCAAGCAAAGTTTGAAGTTTACTGTAGCTTCCTATTACTGCTTACAGTGAAATGAGAGAGGAAATAGGAGAAGGCAGGAATTGTTAAGGGAAAGGAAGCAGCACTTGATGATTTGGGAAATTCTCAGTCTATCCAGATTGCAGAAATTGCTTAAATTATGAGATTTACTATCAGAACAGTGTGCTCTGCACAGAAGGCCAAAGATGTGGACAACCTTTAGCTAGTTTCTCAGAAGGGTCAAAAAATCAGTCACTCAGTGGGCTCCTAAAAGATTAGTCATGTGACTCCTGGATCTTTTCAAAGACCTGAGCAGAAGCCAGGAATAGATAAAAGATTATTATCCCAGAAGGATCTGTGGGGAAGCCTCATGTCCGATGGAGTGAATTTTTGTGACATACATGGAAGAATCACAAGGTTCTTGAGAATTATATACCAATTGGACTGACAAGGACAGAGAGAGGATAAGATAAAAGAAAGTTTTCATACTCTCAAAATCGTAAGGGCAAGAAGTAAGCTGATAAAACTACTCAACTTAAAACACTTGCTACCCTTCAAGAAAAAGGAAGGATTACTTTGAGGGTGGAGCCACAGCCTAGAGGGAGAAGCCTTAAACCACAGAGGATTGTTTATGATTTATGGGCCTTGAAACCTAATAGAGTTTGACAGGCTAGAATTCAAAATTTCTTAGGACTAGTGACACCTTTTTCCTTTCCTTTTCTCCCTTTTCAATGGAAATGTCTGTAACTGTTTTCCTCTGCCTATCTTATCATTTTATTTTAGGAGCAAATAAATAACTTGTTTCTTGTGTTTCGCAGGTCCATAAATGTAGCAACATTGTGTCTCAGGATGGATTAGGTCCAGAGCCTACAGATTTAGACTTACCGTCTTCCATCGCTGCGTAAGTCAATTCCTTAAAATACATCTTTCTATATATTTACACAGTTTTGTTGGTTCTTTTTCTCTAGAGAAGCCCAATACACATCTTAACATATTCTGTTTCAGACATATAATAACTTAGAAAGAGAAAAATATAGAGATTTTACTGTTACGTGACCTGTTCCTTACCCCTTGTGGTGTGTTATTATTAGTATACATATTCCATCTATCTTAGGTTGTGAACCCCTTTTCCTAATTATTACTTGATAAGATTTCATGTTTTTATAGAGCTGAGAGAAGAAGATAAATTTATATTTATAGAGTTGGCGATGTTAACCTTATATTTACCCTTTCTGGTCCTTGTCATTTCTTCCCATTGGTGTGAGTCACCGTCCGTGTCATTTCCTCACTGCCACTATGCTTTGTCTCCTCTTCCTCCTTTGTGCTTTTATTGTCAAACATTTTACACTTTTATAGTCAAAAGCCCAACAGTACAATTATACACATGTTATTTTATGTAATTGTATTCTAAAACTGTTGAGTTCTCAAGAAAGAAGAAATAAGGAATTTTGCTGTATTTTATTTTTACTTACATAATTAGCTTTATTGACACCGTTTTCATGTGCGAATTTGAATTACTATTTTGTGTCACTTGCTTTCAGCCTGAAGATTTTTTTTTTTTTTTAGTAATTCTTATAAGGCAAATGGGCTAGCAGTGAATTCTCCTAGTTTTTGCTTATGACAGTTATTCATAGTAGTTAGATTTATTATTGTTTTCTTAATGATTTTAATAAATGAATTTTTAAATTTCCATTTTTATATTAATATGATAGATAATGATAGATATAACTCACATAAACAAATGCTTTTGGATCCTCAGTATGTTTCGAGTGTAAAAGTGTAATGAGACCAACAAGTTTCAGAACTGTTCGATTACATGGTTAATAGAAAGTCAAATTTCTGTCCTCTAATATATCCTATACTATATTAAATCTGCATGTGTCATGTTTGAATTAAATTCCATATGCTGTTACACATTTTTGGTCCTTTTATGTAACATCAATTTTCTGCTCTGTCACTTTAAGTTGTTTAAAAACTAGATATTTCTGAGTTCGAATTTAGTCAACATTTCATTGTATTATGATAGCTACTTTATACAGAGCTAATAATAGATTTATGGTCTCTAAGAAAGAAAATATTGTATATATCGTTATTTAGTCTTCTTGAACCTCAGCGGTGCTGTATCACTATGCCATTTGCTCTGTCAACATGGAGGTTATATTATATCTCTTAGGTGTTTGCTAACAGTAAGGGGGTAATGACGGGGGACAACAGAGAGCATAAAATATTTATGTAGTGCCACTTGTTTTGCCCATTTGGGAAATCAATATTTTAACAATCGTATTTTACAACACCCAGAAGTATGAGTCTACTGTGCTAAGAAAAACAGAGTTTATAGAAGTGGAGACGGAAAACACCAAGTGTATAACATTTCTTAAAAGTATACATCCTGGAGCTATAAAGAGAGAGCAAACATGCCACTAGCAGAAACTAAACCAGCAATGGTCCTCCTGCTTTTCACCCCATGTGCATTACATTTTCCTTATGGTACTTGATATCCTTCCGACAACATTCTGTAAAGTAATAATATCATACTGTGTTATTTAGGCTGTTTTTAAAAATCTAGTTTGAAAGATAAATACCAAAATTGTATAAAGGGTATTATTTTTTTCAGAATCTTTTTTCTTTTTTTTTTTTGGAGAGGGTGTAGTTAGACACTTATAAAAATCTAGGGATTTTATAAGCAGGCCCACTCAATCTGAGATACTTGTTGATTGCTTGGTGTAGAGGATTTAGTTGTTTTCAGATATGAGTTGTGCCATATATTCCATTCAAAGAAACGAATTTCTTAGAGTTGATATCTACAAATCCAGTGGTTCTGTATTAGGCACTGAAATTCACACTCAAGTTGTACAACCGTGGGTTTTTTGTTCTGTTATGTTGTGTTGTTTTGTGTTTTGTTTATATTCTCATTCTTGAATAGGCAGCATGAAATGCAATGCTGATGGAGGTGGCCAATACCCCCAAAAATGTGCAAATATTAAAGATTTGAACAACTAGTTCATATTGTATAAAGATTTGTCCAACCCATTGGTGATATAATTTAAGAGAATTAAAATATTTCTGTAGAAGAATGTCAAATGAATATGTCCTTCTTGAGGCAAGCGTATCGATTGTTGTGTTTTGGTTAATTATTGAAAAGAAGGCATTAGCAATGTCAAAAGGTACATCCAAATGCCAACAAAAGCAGCAAAATATTACAACCATGATTATAACCGTAAGGTTCAGTATGTAGTAAGCTCACAAAGGTATTCAGCCTCCTCCTAGGAAAGGAATGGAAAATTGAGTTTCAGCCCTAGTTTTTGCTTCTGTTTGTCTCTTACCTCTGACCTTAAAAAGGAAAATCAGTTCTACATTTTTGCATTAGCCAATCTGCTTACGTGTGTTTCTGCCTAGTAGAAGCAGCCAAATCTACTCTTGACTTAACTTTGAGTTATCTGCATTTTTGCTTTTCACCGTCATAACTATTACGGCTTCTAGCTGAGCTCATACAGGTAATATCCATAAGTCCCTGTTAGGATCCAAAATATTCTGCAGAGGAGTACATGGATGAACCACTACTAAGTACACGTAGTACCAATGTAAACTAGAGCTTGCTGGAGAACTCAAAGGCAAAGGGAGCAACAAAGCACACATGATTCCGAAGCTCTTAGTATCCTACAGAAAGATTAGTTGGGGGTGGACTTGGCCAAATATCTATGGAAAGAATGTCACAAAAGAGATTCCACCCCATGATAACGTACATGGAAGGGGGACAGGAGACTTGAATTCAACCACGTAACAGTTAGAGCTTCCTGGCCAGGAAGACTTTGTTAAGACTCGGCTGCTGGTACCTTCCAAAAGGCTTAGTTACGGTCTGTTTAGGATTTTTTTAAAGCTGCCAAGTATAATTCCGTAGCTATCCATATTTGCCTCTTTTCATTAAAAATTGATGTTAATTAATTTATGAAATTATCTATTTATCATTATAATGCTTGTAAAATATAGACAGGATGGACACAAACTAAAGGTTTGTTGTTGAATTGTGTTTAGAAGAATTTTTTAACTAAAGTCTGTCTTAACAATAGACTATCGTTCTCTACCTACCCATTTATGTAATTACCGTTTCTAAATAAACTGATGTGAAAAGAAACAAGAGTTAGTGAGTGTGCCACCTATCTATTTGTTTCTATAACTAAAAATAATAGATAAGAAAATGATTAGAGAGTTAGATGCATAGTTGTTTAGAAAATATCTGAAACATAGGGTACATTTGAGAATAGGAAAGAAAAATGCAAATGGAGGAGAATATTTACTTTTCATTAAATATATTTTCTATGATGTGGATTTTTTAACCAGTTTAATATACTGTTTTATCATTAAAATATGAACACACAAGTGCAAAGGTTTTGATTTTTGATACCATTCTCTAATAAAAAGAAGCAAGTTTCCATGGAGAAAGCTGATTCTGAGGCGGGGGTGTGGAAAATCAAAGCATAACACGAACACCTTTCAGTGCTGGAGAGTACGGAAATATAAAATGATGGGGTGTTTCAAAGGGGCACAGGAGCCAGTTTAGAGACCTCCCAATGGCCAAAGCAATAAAATAACTAATATCATATTGGATTATAACCCAAGGTATAAAATAAATACTCATGAGTCCATACTGATGTAAAGAAATGATTAAATGGGTAAGTAAAATGGGGGGAGGATAGGCCAATCTGTGTAGAAGAATTTCAAATAATTTATGTAGATACTCTCTACTTAAGGAGGTGGGACATAACTCTCTCTTCTTTAAGTATGGGCTGCACAAAGCGACTTCCTTCCAAAAAGTAAAGGATGGCAAAACAAACACAAACACAAACAAACAAACAAACAAAAAACTAGTAACTTTACAGTGGAGAAATGTGACAAGCGCTATGCCATGCAGATGATGAAGGTTAATATCTATAGTGATAAGTGATATTAATAGCATATTCCTTTGATAAGGTGTGCCTCTCAAAATATGTAAGCCTTATCTAACATTAAGAGGGGAAAAGAATCAAGCAAACCCAAACTGAAGGACAGTCTATAAGATACCCTATCAATACCCCTTAAAACTGTCAAGGTCATCAAAAAGTTGAAAAAAATGTCACAGGCTAGAAGAGTCTGCCGAGATATAATGACTAAATGTAATGTTTTATCTTGGATAGGATCTTGGAACCAAAAGGACATTATTAATTAAGTATGGACTTAATTAATAATGATGTATCAATATTGGTTCATTAGTGTGACAAATATACTAATGTAAGATGCTACTAATAGAGAAAGCTGGGAGTGGACTATGTGGGAACTCTGTACTAATTTTGTAACTTGTCTGTACATCTAAAACTATTCTAATATGAAATTTCATTAAAACAAGAAAAAAGAAGATATAGGCACAATAGGTATAATATTAAAACCTTTAATTTCAAAATAGATAAAAACAATTGTATCTCCCAATAAATTAACTTATATTTTGTATTTATAAAAGTAAAATATAGATTTTCCTCAGTAAAGAATTAGTACATTTTAAGGACAAATGCTGTCAATAATAAACTAAGCAAAAGTTACATGAACATATAATTTCTTTCTCTGTTTAAATATGTTTTAATAAAATCTGCGGAGTGATTTATAAAATAAAGAGGATCGAATATTATTGAAACAAGTCTTTGAAGTTGTTAAAATAGATTGGCTTCTTTTTCCTCAAAGCTTGATCAAAATATGTCATTTTATTCTTCAGCAGAACATATTGTATTTAATTCAAAATACTTATTTTTTGCTATTATGACTTACACAACTCATACTTGATGTGATTTTCTTGTGTAACGGCCAGATTGTAGGACGAATACTACTTTTGTAATATAAACACTTTGCAGCTGAGAGATTTAAAATAAACTAAGCAATTAAAAGTTTTAAACGTACCAAAGTAAAAACAGTACAGAAATTTGGGGCATATTTCATCCTAATGTGAATGATTCTAAAGTGTTCTTGTATTTTTGCATACATTAAAAATCATTCACTATAAAATTCAAACATTGATTTGTTGCTCTTTTCAGCAAAGGCATAAAGATACTTGGGGTACAATGACAAAGAATTTGAAAAGTAGGTTCAGTGATACATATGTTAAATGATTTTATGCTTTCCTGTGGGTTGAGTAAAAGTTGCCTCGCGTGTATATACGTGCAAGCACACCAACATATACATATATAATTTTGGACATTCAGTTTGTTTTAATCTGAATAATAACTTAATGCCGACTACAGGGTTTATGCGTTAGGCAACTCCTAACATTCAGAGTACAGAAAGTCTCTGGATTTTTATTTTTCAATTATTTTGCATCCCAGGCAATCCCATGTGCTACAGCTGCAGCAGCAGGTGCAACAATCCACAGAAGCCAAACATCCCAGGGAAAGGTAACTTCATCACCTGTCAATGAAGCTATAGTCTTAAGAAGATGGGGCAAAGCCTCCCTCCTCTTACCTTTTTGCCCCAGAGGCACAGTTGTGGAAGCTCGGGCCTGGGCAGCGTATGTAAAGCCCAACTTTCTAACCTGAGGGCAGATTAAAGGATTCTCAGAGAACAAGAAAGTAATGCGAGATCATGGAGCAGTTGGAGCTTGGGAGAGCAACTCTGTAAGGTTGATTAGGAATTCCTAGGCTTACGTGTTGATCATTGCTAAATACCACACTAAAGAAACTAACTATAAAAATACATATATTCTGAATGATTTTTGTCATCTATTTAGCTTAATCATATGAGCTTTTTATGGTATTTACTTAGCTTAAATTTTTTTTCTTAAAATTTTACATCAACGTGTAAATTAATGAATTTATGCAAATATATTCCTCTGTATCATCATCACTCACTTTAAGATGTGGGACAACGTGTTAAGAGCTGTTAAGTCGGTGCCAACTGCTGGAGACTGTATAAATGAGTGACGTCCACACTGTCCTGCCCCCACAGCCCTGCTCAGCAACTGTAGACTCATGCCTATGGCTTCTTTTGTGGAGTCAATCCGACTCATCCTTGGTCTTCCTCCTCTTTTCCTGCTGCCTTCTATTTTCCGAGCATTATTGCCTTTTCCATAGAACCCTATCTCTTCGTGATGCGTCCAAAGTAAGACAGCTTCAGTTTTGTCATTTTTGCTTCAGGTTCATTTCTCAAAGACCCACTTGTTTGTCTTTGTGGCAATTCAGGGTATCCATAGAGCTCTCCTCCAACACCGTATTTCAAATGAATCAATTTTTTCCTGTCAGCCTTCTTCACTGTCAGTCTTTTGCATCTATACATAGTAATTGGGAATACAAGGTATGGATGATCTTAGCCTTGGCCTCTAATGACACATCTCTGCTCTTGATGATCTTTCCTCATTCTTCCATGGCTGCCCTTCTGAGCCTCAGCCTTCTGTTGATTTCTTGGCCGCTGCCTCCATTTGAACTGATAAGTGAGCCAAGGTAAGCAAAATCTTTTATCAGACCCTTCATCCTCGAGTCAATCTGTAAAGATAGCCACCACATTAACTCTTATCATCATAAATTTATTTGCCTACTTTTGAACAAATTAATGTAGTCGTACGGTATATACTTTTCTGTGTTTGTATTCTTTAGCTCAGCATAATGTCTATGAGATTCACACATGTTGGAGCTTCAAACAGTTTTGCCTTGTTATTATCTGTACTATATCACAGTATGCATACACCACAATTCATTTTCCATTATTTTCTTCATGGGCATAGGGTTTATTCCCAGTTTGGTACTACTAAGAGTAAAAGTTATATATACATTCCTGTGTGTATGTTTCAGTGGGTGTAAATATTTGTTTATATAGAGTACATACCTAGGAGTCGAACTGCTATTTTAAAAAAGGCATATGTTTGACCTAATACCATCGGATTTGTACTTTTCAAATAGCATCTTTTGATACCCATTTATTACCCCCTATTACCTATGCATCAGTGAGCTTATTCTATTTTCACATTTCTATCCTCTTCAGTAGTTTCTAGTTTGTCAGAACATTTATATCTTATTCTTACCCCATTATCTCCAACTTTTGTTTTAGTCATAAATCTACCATTGCATGTATTAAATGCCTACTATGAGTTTTTTTTCTGGTTTCTGGTCATGTCTGTGTTGGAGAATGCTCATCCTTTAGCAGGTTACTCAAAAAGAGGTTATATTTATATGAAATTTGTTCTTTTTTCTAGGGGCCCAGGGAATTTCTTTCTTTCTTTCTCTTTCTGTCTGTCTGTCTGTCTGACTGTCTATCTAATAATGTTCTTAATCTAAACAAATTACTAGGATATGTCTTACAGTCAACTATTGAAGGTCATTTTTCGCAGGTACATGGTGGGCCTTGTCGCAATGTAGATACAAAAATTTTAATTCCAGAGATTTTTCCAATTTCCAGAAATCATAGCTCTAATTATTATTACTTCTGCTTTTTATATTTCTTCTTCAGAATCTGCAGTTACATATGTACTTAATCTTTGCTTCTCTTCAGTTTGAACTACTTCTCACTTGCCCTTTTAAACTTTATCTCTCACTTTCATTATCTTGCTTTTCTTACTGTATTTTTCAATGCCCCTCATTAATTTTGGTTTCAATTTATTTCCCTTCATAAATCTTGTAATTTGATCTTTATTTCTAATATAATTTTGCCTTTTTTTCACTTTTTTGATGTTAAATCCAATCACTATTTTATATTTTCCTAGATTTTTTTCCATCTATGTGTTTAGTTTCTGAAGTTCTTATTTATGATATTTTTCCCCCTTTAAAAATTTCCAAATGCTTGCTTAAGTATATTAATTCGAGTTTAAAAAGTTTTCTGTTAGAATTTTCTTATACTCTTTTTAAAGAGACATTTATCTGTTAACATATTTTGATTCTCACTTTTGATCGTCTCTATTATCTTTTCCACAGTTACTTACCCAATTTTAGGTTTTTGTTGTTTCATTTGGGGCACCAGTTCCGGGTTAGAAGCCTGTCACAAAACCATCAGTTCAACACTGCCCTCTTCAGTCAGTACATTGAAGTGCAATTTGTTTTTTAACAATTTTTTTTTGCCGGTGTTGAGCATTTAGTGTATCTTTCAACTTTGTAGTTTTCTTTCGTTTCTTCAAGAAACGAAATTTCCCCACTTTCTTCCTTTTTTCTATTCACTTCTGCATGCCCGCACATTACTGTCCCTTTCCTATTTATTTCCTAATCTTACATCCCAGAAGCAATCGATGACTTCTACCTCAGTAATTACATGTGTTCAAATGTTTTCTCTTTATCTCCTGCTAAGATCTGTCAGTCTCAGACTTATTTTTAGGTTTTTTTTTTTTTTCTTTCAGGTAGCAAAAGAAATTTTTCTTTCTGAGATGATTTTTTATCCACGCCCCTCATCCTTGAGCCTTCTGTTCGTTCTCCTCTTCTCGTTTGCATGTAGCCTCTTCAGAGTCCACGCATTCTCAGTTTCAGGGCCCTGGTCTGAGCCATCTGCTGGAGTATCATGTTTATTTCTCTACTTCCGCATAAACTGAGGTTTGTAGTCATCTGTATGTCCTGATATGCTGAGGTTGTAGTTATGTTTAGTTTTATTTGGTTTCTTTGTTGATCTGCATGGTTTTATGGATGCTGTGCAGAGAAACTCAGGTTTAGCAAATCCAAATTATTTTAAAATGACCTAGAATGCAAAGACACATTTCTATTGGAGTAGAATTTTTGATCATTTTAAGTTTAGAAAATATAAAACATAATGAGATATAAAACTAACTACGAAGATGACTGTTGTGAAAATGCTTATGTAGTATTTTATGAAAAAATGCACAAATGTACATGTGCAGATATTCATAATTTGGATCATGTCATATAACTTTTTTGAATTTTTTCCTCTCAGTTACATATTTTTTGCAAAATTCCTGTTATTGTAACATTTTTCAGCATGATTTTCCATAGTATTTTATAAAATATGTCTTAGAAATATTACTTATCGTAGATTGCCAATATCAACATATTTATGCATACTATCTAAAAGCAATCTTGATGTTATTACAAATAAATTCAACAGTATGTAAAGATTTATTTTCAAATTCAAAGGATAGTTGGTATTGCTTTTTATTTCTGGCCAAAGTAGTTATATTTATTATTAAAAGATGGTTACTTTTGGATTATTAATGTTATA
The DNA here is from genome assembly GCF_000325575.1 of Pteropus alecto. Classification (NCBI taxonomy): domain Eukaryota; kingdom Metazoa; phylum Chordata; class Mammalia; order Chiroptera; family Pteropodidae; genus Pteropus; species Pteropus alecto. Next base: position 12,111,401 of record NW_006440645.1, on the reverse strand, counting down.
ATTAATTGTGGAATGATTTATTTTGCAAAAGATATTTTTAAATATCTTTGAAAAATCTAGGCAAAAAGCCTGTAAAATTGCAACAATCAGCATTGCTGTAAAATTTTAAGAATGGATAAACATTGCTGAGTTATTGGATTCACTAGACCATCTGTTCAATCTATTTTTCAAACATTCTGTTTTAATACATTACTAAATATGTTCCCGATGCTCATCCCCTACCCACAACAAAGACATGGGAGATTTCTTAGTGTAAAAACTTTTTTAAGAAACTTATTAATTTAAATCCAGAGTATCGCAATTAGCTCAGGCCTGGTAAAATTAGTCTTCTTATTATCTTTAAGTAGATGGCCGATACTGTTAACTTATTGCTCCATTTCCTTTCACTGGTTGAAGAATGACCTTCTAACTTTCATATCATGCCTGCTGTGATTCTTCTATTTTCTGCACTAACTAAGCAATGATATCCAAGTCACATTTCTGCGTTCCAGGTTTCATTGGAGAGGACGTTTTGAGAAGAGCTCTGACACTGACACACTGGAACATGGGACATAAAGTTAAATGGGACATAAAGTTAAATCGTGTTCCTTTTCCCACTTGCATCTGTCTAATAGAGATCCTGGATAAGATGTATCTTAAATGAGTAGGGTAGAATCTCAATGATCTTGGGCACATAATGAATATTTACAAAAGAGTGTTAGACATTTGGACTCAAAATACTGAGTTAGTTTATTAGTCACTGTATTATTTTTCCTGTGGCTGCTGTAACAAATTACCACAAACTTTCTGATTTAACAGAAATTTATTCTCCCACAGTTCTGAAGAAGTCTGAAATCAAGGTATCAGGCAGGCACGGTTCTTCCAAAGTTTCTAGGGGTACATCTTTCCTAACCTCTTCCATATTCTGGTGGCTACTTAATTCAATCTCTGCCTCGTTGTACACGTGGAATAAACACCACTTGATAATTGTATATAATTCTCTTTATACATTGTTGAGTTACATTTGCTAATATTTTGGTGAGAATTTTGCATGTATGTTTGTGAGAGATTTTGGTTTGTAGTTTTCCTTTCTGGAAATGTCTTTTTTTTTTTTTTTTTTTGTGCTAGGGTAATCTTGGCCTCATAGAATGAGTTAGGAAGTGTTCTTTCTGCTTTTATTTTCTAAAATAGAGTATAGAACATTAGTATTATTTCTTTCTTAAATGTTTGGTAGAACTCACCAGTAAATCTCTCTGAGCTTAATGTTCTTTTTTGGAAGGTTTTTAGTTATTAATTCAATTATTTTAAAAGATATAGTCCTATTCTTATTTTCTATTTATCCTTTCGTGAGTTTTGGAAGTTCGTTTGTTTTAAAGAATTGGTCCTTTTAGTCTAAGTTATCTAATTCGTGAACATAGGGTTATTCGTATTATTCCTTTACTATCTTTTTAGTGTTTATTGAATTAGAAGTGATAGCTCCTCTTTCCTTTCTGATATTAATAATTTGTGTCTTCTCTCTTTTGTCTTAGATATCTTGGCAAAGTTTGGATTTCCTCATATACTATAGTGTACTGACTCCTGCCATAGATCCTTGAGGAATGAAGGTTTAGAAATATGTTTTGGTGAGAATATTTTAAAATTATATAATTTAAATGAGGTATAAACATTAATATTTATTAATTTTTCTCTTCTTTTTCTTCAGTCTTCCTTTTCTATTACTCTCATAGCTTCTTATAGTTAATTTATTTATGCCTCTTCACTGAAGACATGTTCACTCCGTTTCTTAAGCTATTCATGGCTCACTACTTGTGCGTAAGCTCCTTTAGACCTTCCACTAAGTTGGGATTAGGAATTACTTATCTTTCTAGAGACTAATTTCCTTGTCATTTGTAAGGCCTCTTTTCCTATGAAATATGTTCTGCTATTTTAATATCAGCGTCACTGTAAGCAGCAACTTCAATATCTCAACTACTTCTAACGGCCTAGTCTAGAGTTGCCTTTTATGAGTTCAACAAAAGAAAGAGACAAAAAAGAAGTCTTATATTTATACATCAATAGTGGGAGTGTACAGGGGATTACGGCTTCTTTGCTTGTATACGTGATTTAACCGAAAATCAAGGCACTCACCAGAATTCATGAGTCTCATTAGGCCAGGATACTGTGGGAATTACAGGGACAGTGGACTCACTGCTACAATTTAAAGATATGACAGTACCTTCCATTTTAAACACTCTATTTGGCATTTCGTAAATACATAGTTTGTTTTCTGTTTTTATTTTTGTGTTTTTTTGTAGGGTTAGGTTTTTCCTACCCTACGCCTTTCCGAATTGATACCTGTGTTAAAAAGGCTTACCAACCTTCGTTGCCAAGAGAAGGTGCCTTTAGATCCATGTGTCTGTCTTTTTCTGTTTTGTAAATCTTTGGTAGTTTCTGTGATAATACATTATATTAAATACTAGGTTCCCTGCTAGCTTTTTCTGGCCCTGCAGATTTTCTGTGACATGGTCACAGTCTCTGTTGTACTTATGGCTTAGGTCATCCCAATCCACAAGCTCCATTTAGGGTCACCTCACCCCTTACTGCAGTGAAGGACCTATATAAAAGCGATTTCATAGACTCTTTCTGTGCACAGGAAAAGCTGTTACCTAAATTGCTGAAGTATAGGGAGATTGTGAGCATAATCCTTCGTGGCTCATTTCTCTGTTGGGCTCGTTCCAGATTAATGTAGGGACACTCGAAAAGGCAGTCTCCTCACAGAATCCAAATGGAGACAGGAAAAACATCTATTGTTTTAATTTGCTCAGGCTACCATAGCAAAATACCACAGATCAAGTGACTTAAACAATAGAAATATATTTTCTCAGTTCTGGAGGCTGGAAGTTCAAGATTACAGTGTCAGCAGGGTTGATTTCTCCTGAGGCCTCCTTCTTGCTGCCTCTAGATGGTTGTAGGCAGTGTTCCACTGTATATGCGTACCCCTGGAGTCTCTTTGTGTGTCCAAATTTCCTCTTCTGATAAAGTCACCAATGAGATTGGATTGGCACCAACCAATCCAATGGACTCATTTTAACTTAATTACATCTTTTAAGGCCTCATTTTCAAATACGGTCGTATTCTGAGGTACAGGTTAGGACTCTAATATATGAATTTGGGGAAAATGTAATTTAACCCATAACATCTGTGTCTGTCTGTCTGTCTGTCTATCTATCTATCTATCTATCTATCTAATCGTTTCTATTCTTTCTATTCCAACAGCAGGCGTTTTGATATAAAAAGGACCTTATGTTTTCCTTTCGCCTCCATTCTTTTCCCTCTCTCACTCTAAGAACCACTAAATTTTTAAAGATGCCCTTTCCCCGCTCTTGATTTCCTGTCATGCCTACTTTTTCCAGTCACCTGGGAACATGGACGGTAGGGAAATTTAAAAAATACACTGACAATAGTATTGTAACTACATTATTTCATCTTCTTGATGATAAAACATCAAATATAGATATATTAAAGAATTCTTATATTTAGACAATATTTCTAGTAAATAGAAACTTTTTGAAATACATAGTGGAAAACAAATATATTAGCAATTTATAAAACATAGTAGCTACAGATATAAACTGTAAATAAGCAAAGATAAATAAATAATTTTAGAAAACTTTTTGATGCTTTAAAAACTTTTATATCCCCAACAATTATTGGCTTTATAATATGAAAAAAAGCACTATAAATTATAACAAATAATAATTAGACATGGTTCCCTCGGGCACATAAAAGTTCACGTTAGTCTCCTGGTGTCACTGCCTATGGTATCCCACATCTCAATGCTATCTTTAAACTTAGTTTAAAGTTTCTCATAAACTGCGAATTTCAGTAATTGAGTTTTCCCAAAACACCGAATTACATTCTGTGAGAACATGTACAAGGAGGATTAAAAATAACAAAGAGGATTTTAAATACATAAAGCTATCAGAAAATTCTACATCAGAATTTGCCTTTTTTATTGTCAAGCATTGTGCAAATGCCTTAAACTGAGTTTAGCTTAATAAGAAAAAGAGTCTCATTCTGTTAAGAATAAAACGAATTCAGCTCAAACGATAGCAGAATAATTTTTACTATAGAGACAATTTCAAAATGAGTAAGTTTTTGAACTCAGACTAATATTAAAATAAACCAAAAGACTACTCAACAAGAAGAGATTGAAGATACTTCCTAGAGAGTTGTCATAATTGGACAATGGGAATTCAATAAGTTAATCACTGACGAAAGATCACAGAGGTTTCAGCATCTTGTAAATGACCAACAAAGAATAATTTGAATTAAGGTGTGCCATTTGCAACTCTTTTTGAGACACTGATATATCTTAATAGATAAGATGATAGATAGGTAGGTAAGTAGATGATAGATAGATAGATAGATAGATAGATAGATAGATAGATAGATGATAGATAGATATAAATGGATAGGTAAGTAGGTAGTAGAAATGTAGATAGGTAAACAGACAGATGGTTGGATAGATAGATGCATAAGAAGAAACTGAGGAAATAGATTCTTTGAAAATGTTTTAAGAATTTAGTATTTAGGAATTCTAAATACTTAAACGTTTGAAAGGGATAGGAAGAAAGAGCCAGGTACTGGTGAGTATTTTTCCACCCATATTTGGAAATTAGAGCTGCTGTCGTTAAAAAGTGGTAGTATCAAAAGGAGTATGTAAGGACTAGAAACAATTACAATAGCAATTACAGAGGCCCTACTTCTCAAGGCTTCAGTTCTCCTAAGGATACTTCTTAAGTAATTGTTCTACAATAATGTGAGGGATATTTATTTCTAAACGACCTTTTTTCCTCTGAATGTGTCCCTTTTTTTATTGGACTACCAATAGTTTCTTCAATTAAATAGCACTTCCTTATTAGTAAAATGGATAGGTTTGATGTTTTCTGATGGAATATCTAGCATCCATTAAAAAGGTTAGGAAGGAATGTTCACTTTTCTTGTGGGTGATTACAAAGACTGTCAGAGGCAAGCATATGCTCTTCAGGCTTCCTGAAGTACTGATTGTAATGGATTTTTATTGATGTGTCTTTTTTCCACAAGACAAATTAGAGATCTTAAGAATGGAACTGACTAATTTCTACAGGTGTGTTCTGGAAACTACTGATGGGAGGTGTCTTATGACAAAAAGATAAACATCAAAGGGGTCTAGAGGTCTTCCAAATAATCTTATTAAAACATGAACTTCAGCAATCAGTTGGTCTCTTTGGAACCATATCCTGGGAAATTTTCCAGTTGCTGACTTGTCAGCTTTCAAGCTAAGTCCAACAACTATGCTCCAGCTTCTCTCTTTCCTGATCCTGCCCTTACTTAATTCTGCATGCCCAGCATGAGGTTCTTTTTCTCCCTGTCACCTCTTAAACAAACCTACTCTACTTCTCTCTTAAATATATTTTAAAAAGTTGTTCTGCCAAGACTTTTTTTAGAGTAGTTTTAGGTTCACAACAAATTGAGGGGAAGGTGCAGAGATTTCCCGTGTAGCCCCTGCCCCCACATGTGCACAGCCTTCCCATTATCAACATGCCCCACTCAGTGGTACAGTTTTTACAACTGATGAGCCTACATTGACACGTCACAATCACCCCAAGTCCATGGTTTACATTATGGTTCACTCTTGGTGTTGTACATCGTATGGGCTTGGACACATGTATAATGACATGGATCCATCGTTATGGGATGGAACAGAGTATTTTCACTGCCCTAAAATTCTCTCTGCTCCACCTATTCATCCCTCCCTCCCATGGCACCCTCCTACCCTGCAAACCCTGATCTTTTTACTATCTCTATTGTTTTGCTTTTTCCAGGGTGTCACAGAATTGGAATTGTAAGGATATAGCATTTTCAGATTGCCTTCTTTCACTTAATATGCATTTGAGGTTCCTCCCTGTCTTTTCATGGCTTGATAACTCATTTCATTTTAGTGCTGAATGATATTCCTCTGTCTGGATGTACCAGTTTATCCATTCACCTAATGAAAGATGTCTTGGTTGCTTCCAAGTTTTGGCAATTATGAATCAAGCTGCTATACATGTCCAACCTCGGTTTTTCTAAGTAGTTTTGTGTAAACCACCCAGAATCTATTGCTTTAAAATTAGCCAAAATCTGACCTAAGAAAACTTCATGACATTCAAAAGCATCTACCATTCATTGTTAATTCTGACTTTCCTAGACTTTTTGGAGTAGCATATATTGGTCTGAGTGACGGTTGGTCTTTTGGGTCCTGAGCTGTGCACAAAATCCCTCAGAATCTTTCAGTTTATAACCCACAGCTAGAGCTTTTTCTTCTGCCATAATCAACACTGCAGATTCACCATCAGTCAAGAAAGAAGACTTTGCAGCTGGCATTGCCGTAAGGCTTGATGAATGTAGGTGTTTTTGCTTGTCAATCTGCTTCAAGGAGGAAGGATGAATGCCATTATCTTTGGTAACTTCTTTTTCCTGGTACTTTGAAGGGTACAATATCAGAAAGGAGTTCTCTAACGTTTACCTGCTTGGCCAGGCTGTGCAAGCCTAGCAAGCACACATCCTATTCCAGACAAGAAACAGCAAAGGCAGCAGCCAGAGGTCTGCAGTGTGGCCCATGGTCCCGCTGCTGGGGAATGTGGCCTCCGCAGGGAGCTCAATAGATAGGAAATTCGATCCGAATTTACAGATTAAAGACAGTCGCTGACTTAGAGCCCTGGCCTTTTGAAATCAAGAATCAGTTTCCTCACACGCAGAATAGGGACAGCAGACATTGACTCTACACCACTTACCATGACCACATCATACTGGCCAGAAGCGGCCAAGCACACACTGTGGTTACGGCTTGGCTGGCGGAGATGCAAGACATGGTGACAATGTGAGCAGGAGAGCTTCTAGCCACAGTGCTTGTTTTCGCTTCCTGTGTAGCTGTGCCAAGTATGATATAATCAACAACTTCCTTTGAGATACTGGTCCGAGGCAACCGATTCAAAAGCGCTGCTCTAGGCAAAATCACACAGCATCAGGTCTTTGCGTGAAGTACCTGACAGCACAGATGGAGGGCAAACACCATCCACCACGACGCCTAGGTCTTCTTTGATTAGGTCTGGGCTGCTGGGTCAGATCACAGCTGGGAAGAAGAGCTCTGAGGTCTTAGAAAATGTGAGGGTCCATTTTGATGTACTGGGAAAGTTCTTAAAAATGTAAGTCAAGAGGAAAGTGATCCTGAAAGTTCTCACCTTCGTTCACACCCACTCAGGCTCCTACTGCAAGGTTTGAACCAAAGTGGCAGGACTTGGAGGGCCCAAGAGGCGGGTCCAGCCTAGAAAGGATCCTCCACACCTGCCTGCGGTACCTGTGGGCTTTGGGGGCCTGGAGGGCTGCCCGCCAGCCGCCTGACTGGAAAACCCAGCACCGTCCCCTCCTGGATGGGCCTCCTTCCTTCCAGAAGAGAAGGGCCTGTCAGCCCCAGTTGCCAGAAGTGAAGGGTAAGGATAGGGGGTCTGACACCAACATGGTGTGACACTGGGGTCTTAGTCAGGCAGTATGTCAGGAGCCTGACTGGGCGGGGCCGTGGGAAGAAAGGTCCTCTGGTGCACAGCTGGGAATTAAAGCGCTTTCCACTTTCATCCTTTTCTGCTGGGGATGCTGGCCTCCGGGTCAATTGGCAACCTCTGGCGCTTTTGCCTCCAGGATGCTCGGCTGCTCAGATGAGGCTTGGGTGAGGGCACCCCAACCCTGGATACAACTCCTGTGGAGACTGGGCCTGCCCCTCAGCTGTACAGAATTCTAGGTTGGTGGGGTTTTTTTCTCAGCATTTTAAATATTTTATTCTACTCCCTTGCATGGTTTCAGAGAAGTTGGACGTAATTTTTATCTTTGTTTTTCTGTAAGATGTCTTTTTGTGTGTGTGTGTGTGACTCCCCCCCGCTCCGCCCCCGACCAATCTGCCCTATCCTTGGCTTCTTGAAGGATGTTTGTTTCTTTGCCTTTGATTTTCTGTAATTTGAAAATGATATGCCCAGGTGTAGTTTGGTTGGCATTTATTCTGCTCGGTTTTTCTGGTTTTCTTGCAGTTTCCTGTATCCGTGGTTTGGTGTCTGGCATTAATTTAGGGAAATTCTCATTTTTTAATTTTTCAATTATAGTTGACATTCAATATTATATTAGTTTTAGGTGTATAGCTTAGTGGTTAGACATTTATATATCTTACAAAGTGATCCCTCTGATAAGTTAATTACCCACCTGACACCATACATACTTATAATAGGTTGCCCATATTCCCCATGCTGCGCTTCACATCCCCATGACTGTTGAGTGTTTCTCAGTTGCCAATTTGTACTTCTTAATCCCTTCACCTTTGTTTCTTCTGTTTCTTTCCCTCTTTCTTAGGCTTTAGTGAACTACTCTCCCCAGAGGACGAGTCTTGTTAAAAATAACAGAGTATTCCCTGGAGTATTTCACAATGGTTCCCTTTCCCTCCCCCTGCCAGAAGACTAAGGGGATTTTTCTCTAATACTTACTGCGAGAATCTGGTCAAATTTCTCCAAATAAATCTTACAGTATTGTGGGGGCCCCTCTGTGACTGGGTTCCCCTGGAGTTATTCAACTCTCAGGCTTGTCCACACTGAGCCTCCAGCAATTCTTCAGTTACAGTTAAGTCTTTCTAACACTCTTCTCCCGTCTCTGGTGCTCATGTGGTTTCATCTTGCTATCTCTGCTCAGATCAGTGCAGAACCTGAATTCTTTTCTCTCTCTCCAGTGTTGGGGACAACGGTTTGCTGGTTTGTTCTGTGTCCTCCTTCCTTTTAGGGACCTGAGGAGTTTTTGATTTTTCAGACTGTTCAGCTTTTACTTGACAGCATAGTGACTTTCAAGATTCTTATATGAAGAACTGCAAAATGGACCCTAAATATGTCATTTTAAAATAAATTGCTTGGCCGTCATTTAATGCCTATCCAACAAGATGTACATCCCTCCCTTGCTAGAGAGACTGTGGCCCTGCACCATATTTCCTAAGCCAGGAGTCTAAAGTCATCTTGAACACTCGGTCCTCCTATTACCTGTCTCACAAGGGAACAAAAGCACTAGAATACACTAGTATTTAGGGATCTTCTTTCCCTGCACCCATTTATGAGACAATTGCCTTTACCCCTTTGCCTACATTTATTGTTTACCTAGAAACCGAGTGTGTAGATATATCTTGTTCCCAGAAGCTCTTTGGTAAATAGCTTAATGTGTGTGTGTGTGTGTGTGTGTAGTATGGTGTGGTGAGAGTCACAGAGTAGGCAACTTAAGTTGTCCTTGTATTATAAATTTTTACTCTTGATCCCCAGCTTTGAGCCTCTAGCCGCTCCTAAAATTACAGGTGAAATTAATAACAATCATTTTCACCCCTCTCTTCTTTCTTTCTCTCTCTTAATAGCCTCTACATTAGACTTTTTAAATGTTAAAAGGTTGAACTGCTTCTCTACTGGGAGCAAAACAAAGGAGAAAAGAGAAGTTCTGAGCATAATTGTGAAGTTAAACGTCATGATTCTGTGGTTTCACAAAGGTTAAAACCTACATTCTCCATGTAACAATGCCTCAGAACACTGTCACCAGGCCATCCTGGTCCACTACCCACTTGTCCCAACATGTACTAAAATCCGGTTAGTATCAGCTACCACTTAACCGAAGAAACCTTTTTTACTAAAGAATAGATAAATAATTTAGTCTGTCTACTTATAAAAATATCCAATTGGTGAGTAGATATAATGTCACTATGTATTATTAGAACAATTGTTTATTTAATTTCAGTGTTGTAAAATATATTTCTTCTTCACTTTGTGAAAGTTTTATTTTTAACAAAATTTTATTTGCATATTATTGTCTCTTTCCTAGATTAGACATTAGTGTTTCTGCCTTATTGATTTGCAAAAAGTAGTGCTGTCCAACAGCTCTGCACAATCACCAGTGTCTTAACGCCCAATATTTTACTGGACTTTAGGGACCATTTTATGCATTTATCACCCTGTGCTGCTGTTCAGCAAAATGCCACAACAACATTTGTTAAGCATACAGAGACCTAAAGAACCCTTTGTGGTGTTTTTCACTCTGATTGATTTTGGGTATATAACTGCTCTCCAATGGATAAGAAGCAAGAAAGTAATTTTGCTTTACCAAATAGCTCTCAATGAAAGTGATCATTGTATTTTCTTATAGGAAAAGAAAGGAGGTCCAGGGGATTTTTTTCAGTGATGTATATTCACTTAATCCCTTACCAATAACCTTGTAAAAATCAAAGAACTGATTCTTCCCACTCCCAGTACACACATTTTATTTAAACACATCAATAAACCACTCACCGAGGAAAAAAATGAGAACTTAAATATAAAAATGTATATACATATGATCTTTGTCCTTATTCATATGATCATAGTTTAGAAAGTAGAAATACTGCATATTTATGTTTGTACATTATAATTTTCACTCAACTAAATAGAAACATTTTCGTATTTCTCATTAACATCCTTGCTACAATACAACTTTTATTATGGAGTTGTATTAAAATTTATTAAACTAATGTATTACAGAATATTTATGCTATTTCTAAATTCTTACAAAATCACAGCGATGTTTCAGGGAATGTTTATATAAATGTATTACTAATTCTTAAGAGTAAAGGTATAGAAGAGAGATTACCGAAAATGAGTTATTTTATGTTTTTTGGCACGATAATCAATCTTGGTATTAATATTATGTTTGATAAATATCTTTTCAAAAGAGAAAAATAACATTATTGTTGTTTTAATTTGAATTATTTTTATTAAATGCAAAGTAAAATAACTTTGGTATGGTTAATTGCCCTAAGTATCGTGTATTTTTATCTATTTAAATTTTGTTTGTATACTCATTACCTGTTCTCAATTTCAACTGGAGCATTTTAACTTTTTTTATAGTTTGACAGATATGGGGCAAATAGTCATCTTCATATTTTTTTTCTTTTCATGTTGATGTTAAATTTTACTTCACATTGAAAATTTACATACTGATTTCAATCAATAACTTTTTGATAGAGTACTTTATTTGTATCTAATTTGAAAGGCTTTTCCTGTCCCAAGACCAGAGATGTGTATATTATGATTTATATTCCTGTTGTTTAATTTGGCATTTATTTTTTATTTTTAATTTTTGCTTTAATATGTTTGAAATGTATATTGGTGTATGGTATAACGTAGAGCTCAAAATTTGAATAATATGCATACTTTTTGAAAGTCTTTCTTAAAAAATTTTCAGGTAGCTTAAAGGCCTCCTTGCTTAATTCCTACTTATCAATATCTACTTACTTAACTTTTTTTACCAAATTAATGTTTTCGTATTACTTATAAAATTCCATTGAATTTTTAATGGACTATCATTAAATATTTACATTAATTTGGTAAATATTATCTTAAAGCTCATGATGTTTTATTTGATGTTGTCAAATCTTTTAAATCTTAGTGAAATTTATGTGAAGTAAGAATTTCCAGCTTTTTTTTTCAGATTTGTCTATATTTTTAAATCCAGAATGGAATCTGAAGTTTCCATTTATTTTAATACATTATATTATTTTCCATGTAGGTTTTCTATCAGTAAAGGAGGGTGGGAAGGAGGGGCACGTTAGGAAAAGACACAGACTCCAACACAGTTCCAAAGCAAGTTCAGCCAGGCCAAAAGAGCGTACGTGAGCCCAGATCTGCAGTTGGCGGAGTCTTGTGTCTCACAAGAATGGAACTGCATTAGGACCACTGCTGAGCCCAGTCACTGGTGGGGACAAGCCTTTGGAAAGGGTGACCATATTGTGAAGGCAGTGATGGACCCACAAAGGCAGCAGCTGGGGCCATCAACCAGTTATGCTCCCTGTGGCAGGAGAGGCAGATTTTCATGGTTTCCACACATGCTGTCTGACATTCAATGGAAAATTATTTAGTGTCCTCCATTTCCTAAAGCCTTTAATACTTTCCAGTTAAAGACATTTTGGAAAGGCCCTGCTAGGCTTTTCTCTACATACTTCTTATTTTCTTTTGAAAAAAAAAAAAAAAGTGAGTTTTCTCTTAATGGTCTTTTTTTAAATCTTGACTTAATAGGGACAAAATTCCTAGGAGCTTGGGGGTAGGAAATGATGGCCTTTTCTGATTTTCACATTTATACAAATACAACTTTTCTTCTTATTTTCTTTGATCATTTAGTTCTGGTTTTGGAAAGGAAGTTAGAGGACATGCTCATGTTTTCATCTTTCTCAGAAGTTCCCCTGATCCCTGTTGAATCCACCAGCTTATTCAATTTATGTGTGTAGCTGAACGATGGATCTTGTCCTTGCCTGAATCCTTCTAAATGCAAATGAATGAGGTCTCTGTACTGAAAAGGTGATTTATTTTAGGTAAGGTTTCTGCTTGGTGATAAGTAAAATGGTTGGATAGAAACATGAACAAATGCAGTCCAAATGAACATTGCTTTTTGGAAAGAAAGCATAAGAGCATGGATTCTACTAAATCTGTGGAGAGGTATTCTTCTCTGTGTTGCCCAATTAAGTATTCCTGAAAGATTACTTGTGCATTCGTGGAGCAATTAATTAAATTTGGAGTTGTCTTTGTAGAAAGTTAATATGATCAAATTAAATTCTTGGAATGTTAATTCATCTTTCAAGGAGTGCATTGCACATCCCTGCATTAAAGATACCCCAAAGAAAAACACAGAGAAGCCATTTTATCCTGAAGCCATTGCAACTGAAATAGTCTCCACCAGTTTGAATTTTTTTAATGTTATGCATATATTATAAAGATATTTGTAATGAACTATAGATATTATCCTAAAGCATGTTAACGTACAGTCACTGACAAATATTTTTAAGTTAGAACCAAGGTATTTTTATTAAAAAATGATCTAGATTAGTGTTCTCTCCATATTTATAATCCAATGTGGTGTCAGTGATTGTAAGTTTTTTTTTTTAATTAAGTGAAGTGAAAATTATAGCAAAGAAATAAAACCAAAAATTCAAAAAAACAACTTGTAACTAAATTTGAATACAGATTTTTAAAAATTGCATCATTTCCTCCAGTATTTTAGAATTGAATAATTACAGCTAATTTAACAGCATTTTAAGATTAATTTCCTTTGCTGAGTCTTTCCAAAGCAATAGACATAGTTTTCATGCAAATACACACATATACACAGAGTTTCTTTGGTACATACCTATCAACACATCATTTAATACTTTATTAAATCACCTAGTACCTTTCACAATCTTAAATTGCGTGATTGAGTTGAGAATAACCTCAGTGGACTCTTGGTGCTCAACTCAGCTAATGGTAACTACAAGTGCCAAGATCTCTTCATAAATTACTTAATAGTTGTCAGTGTTTTAAAGATATGATTATCAGTAACTATACTGCAGAAAAAATGGAGGAAATAGATGGACTCCAGCAAGTTGCTTAATTAGAAGATGATTAAAGAAGCTTCTAGACCTGCAATTTCTACATTTTCAGCATTTTATTTTTGTGGTTTATTTGTAAATAATATGACAATGTGCTACATCAACATACTCTGTAAGGAAAAATGTATGGGACTGTCTAGACACATTTAAAGATACAAGCTATTTCAAAATGCTTGATAGTGGAATTTGCTAGGCATCTTAAGCTATGTAATTGTACTTAACAGTTACATAATTATTCTTAATGACATGAGAGATGAAGAAACAGATGAAAGTAAGCAGTGCTTTCACAAGTAATATGCCATAATTATTCATACACTTAATAACTGATTTAGAAATTAAAGGTATCTCATTAATTAAAATAATTATCTTCCTAGAAGAAAAAAAAATCAACATAAAACACTATACAGGGAGTACTTGAATTTTACATTTGCTGTTTTAAAATTGGTTTTGAATTGGTTAAGAATACTGCACTGTTTAGTCTTAGCTACTTTTGTGGTCAGCCAGGTTTATTATTATAGCTGCAGTTGAGATTTCTCAATGTTACAGCTTTTACAAGATCTGAATAATAAGGAAATCAAATATCTTACTGGATGGAATCATATTCGGTCTTCTCTGAATAATCTGACCTACATAATCTAATTCTTGATTTCAAGGTATTATTCCCTATGGACTTCCTGAAATAATTTGAATATATGAGAAATAATTATTCCCTATGGACTTCCTGAAATAATTTGAATATATGGGAAGTTTAATTTTTCAAGCATGAGAAACCAAGTTTCTTGATATTTCTTGTATAACAAATGCTCATAAATTCCTAAAGAACTGTTTCATTGACATTTGAGCTTTGAATTGTTTCTAAATATTATTTATATTCATTAAATTTATCTCTATGTGTACTTTAGTTTCTACAAGTAGTTGTGATCATAATTCTGCGTAGTACTTCCGTAGGGAACAGCATACATGTATGAATAATTAAAACTTTAAGTTCAAGTTTTTAATGGGTTTATATATTCATGAAAATAATTTTTCAATTATACCGATGCTTCGGTGTTTACGAATGCCATAACTCTAAAACGAGCAGGAAGATACTGGCAAATAAACATTATTCATTTTTATCACAACTTAGTTGCTTTTATTGCTATTTCAGCCCTAAAATGAGGGCACTCAGTGCACTGAGCATGAGCAAAACTATTAAAATTATTCTGTGTGATACCAGGATGCCCTTTTCCGGACCCGTGCTACGGATGGCGCTTGAATATTGCCAAGAGTTTTAGAGCCGCTGCTTGGGTTTTATTACTGTGCTGTTGGAGATGCTTAACCTGTGTGCCTCGCCTTCCTCCTGCTTTGCCTTCCTGCGGACTAACAAGCCGTTGGCAGTGAGAATGGAGAGCTGTGTGCATCTCATGAAATGATTTCTAAAGGAGGTTTTCAAACAACTCTCAATGTACCCTTTCTTCCTTAAGGAACATTAGTTTTCTCTTTCCTCCCTCCCTTCCTTCTTCTCTCCTTCCCTTGCTTTTTCACCCTATTTCTTTCCTTCTTTTCCTTCCTTCCTTCCTTCCTTCCTTCCTTCCT
>NW_006440645.1:12048456-12095684 GCF_000325575.1 Pteropus alecto | reverse complement strand
GACCCTGGAACCATTTCTAGTTCCTCCATGGTCCTTGTCCCCAAGGCTATACAAGGGTTAGACTTTCCTGCTAACATGCTTACCACTAGGCCCTGATGTTAGTCCTGGGCTTCCACCATTGACTAAGGCAGCGGTCTCCAACCTTTTGGGCACCAGGCACTGGTGCTCCTATGAGAATCTAATAATGCCTGATGATCTGAGGTGGAGTTGAGGCGGTGATGCTAGTGCTGGGGAGCGGCTGCAAATACAGATGAAGCTTTGTTCTCTTGCCCGCTGCTCAGCCCTGCTGTGTGGCCCGGTTCCGAACAGGGCATAGACTGGTACTGGTCCATGGCCTGGGAACTGGAGGCCTCTGGAATAAGGGGTCGTGGGTGGATCTTGTATCTGAGGGCTAAGATGTCCCTTTTAGTGAGGATTAGGGAGAAGAGAAGGGGACACGGTGCCTACATTTGTAATAGACTTGACCCTGCAATTGCAGATAATTTTTGAAAGAGAAGCTTTTGAAAATGTCTGCTTTGTATCTCAAATCAGCTCCCTCTAATTTACATTTCCTGGTTCTCTGAAGGGCTATTAGAAATTTATGCCCCCAAATAATACAATGTCATAAATATGTTTTTCTTTTTCAAAATATCACTTTACTTCATTGGACTAAAAAATACTGTTAGTGTCTTTTCATTATCAAATACTATGTAAGCTATCACGGAACCAAATGCTAGGTGTTTTCTTATGTGTGGGTTCATATTTCAGTTATCATAATAACTTTCAATTTGTTATATACTTTATTACAAACGAAATAGTCTACCTTTGTTTCACATCTCTTATTTGAAGTAGTAAGTTTCTAAGAGTGCTCTAAAATATATAATAGTTCATTAATGATTACATTTATATTATAGTTGTGACTATTATAGTTTCTACCACATAGAAGAAGAAGTAATACACAGGGGAGATATTTCAATATAAATAATGAAGTCATTTTGTTCTGTGAATGATGAGACGATAAAATGGAACTGGATGCCTAAATTTTGTAATGAGTTACAACCACTCGTTCATTATAAAACTCCTTCTCTACACCATCAGATAAATCTTTCAAATATACTACAGATTTTAGAAGGAAGACATTACATTAGAATCGAATTACAATCAGAGAAGATAAGCTAAATACAATTAAGGGCCTCTATCTAAACATAAACTTTATGCAGATCATTTGTAAATCCATCCTAAATGGTTGGATTCCAAGATGTTAGATTTGAAAGCTATTCATTGGGTCTTTGGTAATATTTTATGCTCCTCTCTTCTGTACTTTAGGTAGGAAATGAGCTTGATGTGGAGAATCCTAAAAATCTCGCCCCTTCCCCCCACTATGCATTTCCCTTGTCCACCCAACTGCAACATTACCCTCCTGCCTGGACAGCTGTAGACCTGTGCTAATAGCACTTTTTCTTGTACGGGAGCCGCCGTGAAGCCGTGGTCTGTCAGTGGGTCTCCCAGAAGACACGAGGATGCTATTGATCTGATTTTTCTCCATGTTATCTTTCAATTCTTGATTTTACTTGACTTTCAGTGAATCAGTTAAAAGCTTACTGCTGAGGCATGAGAATTCAGTGACAGCTTTCAGTGCTGTACCCCTCGTGAAGAGATTTGGCCGCATGTAAGATACGGTTTAGTTGCCAGTCCTTAGCACGCAGCTGACACCTTGAAATGATCCATAATGTTACGGGATTACTCGTGTGAGAGTTCCTACATGGGCTGTATAGCCTATTGGGATGTCAGTGTCAGTACTGTACTTTGTACGTAGGTATCTAACAATACGTGGTCTTGTGATATAGGTGACGAGGTCTAGAAAAGAACACTTTGATGGAGCAAAGCTATTATAAAAATTAGATTAAACAAGCGGCATAACCATGTGCCTGAATTTATTGTGTCAAGTCACTGCGTTAGACACTTCCATCTTTTCATCTTCATGTGTCTCTGAAATACTACTTGGCAGACGTTGTTATCCCATTTTACAGATGAGGAATCTGAGGTCACTAAGTTTAATTGAGTTGTAAAAATCATGTACCTAATAACTGAGAGAGCTCAGATTTAATCCTAAATGTTTGATTTCTAAAGACCATGGTCTTTCCTTCGTGCGATATTATGAAGAATGACACACAGAAGACCCAAAGATTAAGTTTGCAAGTACGGTTAATCATATCAAGTACAATTTTTTGAGTTTTCATTGTCATATTTTTTATCCCTAGTCTCAGTCTGCAGCAGACAGTTGAGAGCAACGGTGTAAACTTTGTCCACTTGTTTTCTTCATATTTCTACTCAGACAAATCTTGGGTTGGAAAAAAGCCAATGCAAAACCTCTGGTGCCTTCAAAATCAGATTGAAAGTTCCAATACCACTTTTAAAAATATAGATTTCCCGAATTACACAGAAATTAGGGGCCGAAGTAATTGAACACTTAATTGCTCACATTTTTCTTTGAATTTATAAAATCTATCAGTGGTTTGGGAGTTTTAATAAAATGGTGTGTGTGTGTGTGTGTGTGTGTGTGTGTGTGTGTGTGTGTGTGTGTGTGGTGTGGCAGAGAGGCAGAGACAGAGATTGCTGTAACCAAGAGTTGAATTATGCAGCAGAGACAGCCATCATTCAGGCTATGCCATACTGGCTCCTCCATATCACAGTGGCTGCTAAGCCACCCAGATCTTCCCAGGCCTGAAGTCACTGACACTGCTCTTCTCAGTTTAACAGACGGCATTGCCTTCTATGTCCTGGGACATGAGACTCAAGGATGAAAGGTGTGACTGTGACTCTAGGACCGTAATTCATTTCCTCACTCCCAGTTTCTCCAGATTCAGAAGGAGCTGTTTGGCGCCTTCTCTGTGAACTATTTTCACATGGTAAGTAAATTTCTGTAGAAATACATCATCTCCAGTGAGCCCCCTGTTTTTTGCTCTTTATCTAGAGCAAGGGCTTGCAGATTTTTTTGGGTAAAGAATCAGATATTAAATATTTTAGGCTTTATGGGCCAGATGTTCTCTGTCACAGCTTCAACGCGGCTATTGCAGTGCGAAAACAGCCATAGATAATATGAATGGATGTGGCTGTGTTCTAATAAAACTTTATTTACAAAAACAGGTGGCTGATGAAGTCGTCCCATAGGGCATAGTTGGCTAACTCTCTATTTAGGGCATCACTATATTACTTGTCTTCTTTTACCACAAGTATATTCAATTTTGGATTACCCTGCAATAAAATGTATATATATATGTATATATATTTCTTATATATATATATTCTTATTCTACTGACTGATATTTCAAACTGACTTTCAAACCTTTACCATCTAGCCTCAGCATATTTCTTCTTCCTCCTCTCTCTCTCTCCACACACACACACCAATCTGATACTGTTTTCTCAACTAGTCTAGCTGCAGTCCCACTACACAGTGACATAGTGTTTATTTTACAAGTTGTGTGTGTGTGTAGAGAGAGAGAGAGAGAGGAGGAAGAAGAAATATAGGAGGAGAAGAGAGAGAATGAAAAGGTAATGAAATATCAGTCAGTAGAATAAGAATATATATATATATATATATAAGAAATATATATTCTATGTCGTTTTTTTTATACTTAATACTGCTTGATGTCCACCCAGACTTTGCCTGCCCAAATGATGCTCATATTTTGACAATTAGATATGTAGAGCTAGAATGAACATGGATATTAATTGTTTTCATGATTACTCTAACTTTTGATGATAATTAATATGGTATTTATTGTCTGACAAATTATGCATTCTGTATGTGTGTGTGTGTGTGTGTGTGTGTGTGTATGAGTGACTGTATATGAGTGTGTTTTACTGCTAGTCTAAGATCTGGGGATTCAGAAGTGAGAAAAAGTCCCAAATTCCTACCTTTGTGAAGTTTACATTCCACTAGAGGAGACAGTCATTTGAGCATTTGTTTCCATATGATATTTTGCTTTGATTAAAGAATATTGTGCGGCTTACCGTCCTCATTGAGATTATAATATACCCAAAGACCAAAACCTATTCTGTTTTGTACACATCTCACACAATAACTAGTGAATAGTGTTTTCATTACCAAAACTCAAAGACAAATACTGATTACATTAAAAGGTGAAGTTTGTTTTAAATTACCTTTATTTAAAATTTTTAGACATTATAATTTGTCACATTTTCCCAACATTTTTTCTGTAAGAGCATCCTGAGCCTTACAACTGCAGATTACTTCTTCAGTTTCCCAAAAAGGTTCGGTGAAAAGTGAGCCACGTTTTGACCCTGACACTAGGGAGCAGTGGTGCAGGTGAGCGAAGGGGCAGGACGCTTATGGGAGAAAAGACATTTGGGCCAACTGTAAACACACTACAGCTCTCTCTCTTAACCTTTTTATTTTCTGATAGTAAAAGAAAAAGAAGCCTCACCTTGATGCGACTATTGTTAATTCAGAAAAATAAAGAGGTAGAGAATGATAAGGTAGAGAATGATAAGAAGGAAACATTTTTTTTTCATATTTCTTTCATGCATGTGACAGAAATATTCAAGAAGAAAATATGCCACCATAGGCCTAATGTGGGTCAGTCCACTACCTTCTCGTTAAACCTCAAATTGTCTAATTGTGAAATTGGATTTTTAATTTCTACATCAAGTGACAAAATGTGTCAAAATTATGTATAGGTCAGAAAGGGCACAATTCTGTCACCCAAATTGAATATTATTACGAAAGTTTATTTCTCACCTTGTCTTATGATTATTTTCATGTAAGTCTACTGCCTAATTTGCCTTCAACATAATTATGATGGCATAAGCTCGATATTTAATTAAGACTTATCTCCTGTTAACTAATGGTTGCATGTGACACCTTGCTATATCCTAACAGGCTTGAGTCTTTGCGAAGGTTTTGGCTGAGATCCAGTCATCACAGCTGTTCTAGAATGATCACTGCTTTGAGAAAACTTTTTCCCACCTCTAAATACCCTATTTCAATGTAATCTTTTCGTGAGAACTACTTGTTTCCTTTTTTTTTTTTTTACACATAATTTTTTTTCCCTATGGGGAAGTTCTTAACATTGTCTACTAACTGCCGTTCATGATTATTTACTCATCCGTGATATCATTTGAAAGTAAATCACCAGAAACTGTCCGATCTCAGTTGTCAGGGAGAGTAGTATTTTATTGTTAGGAAATTAAAGCAGAAGCTTTAAGACCAAAGAAACAACACATATTATGACTGTGTCATAAAATGTTTAAATTGATATAAACATGTTAAATTCATGTCTATATAACATTTTATTTTTACTCTTATCGATAAGATACAACATTCAAATTGGAATAGGAGAGCAAGCCTGAATTATTCTGAATTGATTTTTTTCATTTTAAAATGAATAGTTAGCATTTTAAAATGAATAGTTAGCATTTTTATAAACATTTTTTAAATTTAAGTATATAAGTATAGTTGATATACATTCTTATATTGGTTATATGGTGCAATATAGTGATTTGACATTTTTATACCTTACAGTGTGATCGCCCCACTAATTCTAGTAATCATCTGTCACCGTGCAAACTTATCGCAATATTATTGACTGTATTCTCCCCTTTTTCACCTAACCCCCACTCCCTCCCTTCTGGTAACCATCCCATTGGTCTCTGCTTCTATGAGTCTGGTTTTAATTTGTTTTGTTTTTAGATTCCACATATAAGTGAAACCAGGCACTGCTTTTCTTTCTTTCCCTGACTTACTTTACTTAGTGTAATACCCTCTAGATCATTCCATGTTGTCACAAATGGCAAGATTTCATTCTTTTTTATTGCTGCATAGTATTCTAGTGTGTATGAATACCATATCTTCTTCATCCATTATCTATCGATAGACGCCCAGGTTGCTTCCATATCTTAGCTATTGTAAACAATGCTACAGTGAACATAGATGCAAATATATTTTTTCAAATTAATGTTTTCCTTTTTTTTTTTTTTTTTGGATAAAAACCCAGAAGTAGAATTGCTGGATCATATGGGATATCCATTTTTCATTTTTTGAGGAATCTCCATATTGTTTTCCATAAGGGCTGCACATGTTTGCATTCCCACCGACAGTGCACAAGTGTCCCCTTTTCTCCATGTCCTCACCATCACACATTTGTTGACTTTTTGAAACTAGCCATTCTGACCGGTGTGAGGTGGAATCTTGTAATGGTTTTAATTTACTTTGAATGGCAACATCGCTCTGTTTTGGCTTCCCTATAATCTTTTCTCTGCTGATTCAATTCATCTACTTCACTTAAACCTGTATCCCAGCTTTGATCCCTTTTATAGCTCGGTATCTATAAATAATGGTCCATCTAGGAATATTAAAGGTTACTTTTGTTGTTCTCTTACTGGTCATATAAAAATATACACATAAAGGATTTTGAACAGGGCTCATAGGCGTGAGACCTGTATAGTTACACTAGGCTTCCCACTCAGACTTGGCGTACTGTTCTGCTGTCTGTCTTGAAATTCTTAAAAGTTTTTTTGAACAATTTCATTTTTCACTGGGCTTAACAAATTATGTACCCAGCTTGCTTTTGAAGTTTGGCAAAGATAGTAAGAAATCTGGTCATAGGTGATTTGAAATATTAATTAAGGAGACAAGAACGCCCAAGATAAAGAGAGAGCTTTAATTTGGTAAATATTTATTAAGTGTGTTCTATTTGGCAGGCAGCATTCTAGATAGTGGGGATATGGTAGTGAAGCAAACAGACAAAATCCTTGCATTATGGAGCTTGTCTACCAGATAGGAGAGACAAATACTAAGCAAATAGTCTACTACATAATATTCCATGTGATAACAGTTGTGGAGGAATAAGTATTATAAGAGGAACAAAGAAATAGAGACAGACACAACCCATCAGGACAGAGATGGGCTAGAATTTTAGCATCAATCTCCTTTTCTGCTAAAATTATCTCTGCCTTAGGTCAAACTCACTCTCCTATCCAAACCTTTAATATGAAAGGAGATCATTAGTCTTTTATTTAGGTAAGAAAATGGAGTTGGTGAGAGATTTTTCTTATAAATTATTGTAATTGAATTTGTAGTTGATTAAAATCTGTCTCTGACTCAAAACAAATTCTGGAGGCAGGTGTGTCTATGACCAATTCATTACTCTTATTTCTGCCAGATAAACCATTTCTGTCCTAAGCGAAGAACAATCAGAGTGGAGATGGGTCTTGGTATTTGTAACAAGAACTTGTCACCCTTGAAAATATATTCAAAGATTTGTAAGAGCATGTAAGGGTCATATATCCAAGATGATCAATTTTCAAGCCATTTGTCATTTAAAAAAATAATAAGGACCAGAAAATTAACCTCATGATATTACATACTCTATAATTCAAATGTTATATCTCTTTAAGAGTATGTTATTTTTACTTTCACAGATGCAATATGTATGTGCTATTTTAATGTACAAATCATAAAATTGGGTCTTAATGGAAGAACACAGCTGTCAGTACTTTATTCATGATACCTTCTAATTATCATAGCATCTTTACTACCATGAACTAAAGTCCCTTCAGATACAAAATAAATGGAATTTTACACTTTTCCACAAATTTATGCAAATAATATATTTCCATCATGCTATAAGGGCTCATCACACAGATTCAGGAAATTGAATTAACCGGTAAATTTATGTATTAAGTCAGTAGGTCAACTGATAAATGCGTGGCTCCATGTAAGATTGTACTGCTTTATGGACATCAGAAACTTGTGTTTATCTAACCTTAGCACCCTTAAAGTTTATAGACAAAATTAAATTGAATAGAAGTGTATATCGCCAGTCACTGGCTGAATTACGTAAAGTTAAAAATCTGTTCATATTATCAGCGATGTCATCAAAAGTGGTCATAACTTAAATAGTAACAGTCTTCATCAAACACTATTACTTTTGGCTGGCCATTCTGCCAGTGCCATAGTATATTAAACAGATACAATTACCTCATTTCTGCATTTAATTGTATAGATTTTTTCCTTGGTCATATTCCATTTCCTGTTTGCATTGTCTTAAAAAAGTGATTTTTCAAACTCTACTACTCTTTACATATTGGAACATCTTTTCAATAGGATTTGATGCAAAGTACATCAGTTTGCATCTCTATTCATTCTGGGTAAGTTATGCTCTTGTTAGCCAATTAGTTTCTAAGATGTGCTTTTCCTACCATCTGTTCCAGTAACTTCAGGGGGAGTAGGGATTAATGGTTCATGATAAACATGTAGTAATATCTCTTAAAGATATTCTGTCACTTTGATGGGCTCACTGTTACTGACATAATCATCTAGCTATTGAAATTTAAGTTTAAAATCTAAGTGATAGTGGCAGAAATATTTTGGGTTTTAATTGAATTGCAGACATCATTCAAAATCATCTTGCTATTTATTTTAATTTTCTTTGATTCCAGTTGTAGAATCTAATAGACTAAACTTGGGACTATTTTCTTAGAAAGGTGGGTAGTACTAATGCATTTGTAGGTCATGCATCATTTTCAGAATGTCTGAGTAACTTCTGTAAGCATGTAGCACTTTATGTGGAAGAAATCAGAACACACTGTATGTGTTGTTTACACTGCAGTCTTCAAGTATCTCAGCAACCTAAACTAATAAAAATGTTGGGTAGGTTTATAACCATTATGAATGTAGAATACTTTTTGTTAAAAATCAATAGTATCTAGTTTAAAAAAAAAGAGTAAATCAAATAAGGTTTTAAATTTATGGTATTAATAACAACAACTTAAAGCTAGGAAAATGAATGTTAAAATAGCGTTAACATTCTTTCTTTGTTTTTAGTCTATTTTAAAACTACATTGGCAAACAAAAAGCCCAACAAATAAGATAGGTGGAAAAAAATAATAAAATAAGATATAAAATTACTGAAAATACACATTTTCTTTTCTATGACTTAGGTAAGTAATGTGCATACTTCATATTTGGAAAAATAGTTAGGAATGGCGATCCTAGGTTGTAATTCGGGTCACTGGTCTCCCCATAGCTCTCATTGGCAAAGCACCTCTCCTACAGTAAGGACTCCAGGTCTGTGGCTGGGACTCCAGCCCTAAAGAATATCATTGTAGCTTTTCATCAAAATGCAGACTCTTCAGAAAATCATCGTGATGAATCGTGTACCTGCTCTTCCTCAAACTATTTTAGAATCCTACAAATGCACACTGAAAAACTCATCACTCTGCCTTAAAACCAACAAGCAAACAAGTCACAGTAACAACAACAACGAAAATTTCTAGGGTCAAAATATCAAGAACAGAGCAACTGATGACAAGTCCGAGTGTTTCTATGTCGTCTCATACCAAGTGCCTACTCAGTGCCAAGCCCTGTCTTGGGGGTCTGAGTGTCACGGTAACATAGCAGACATCTCTTCTCCCATCCCCACTGTACTCATCAGACAGAGTGGAGATACATATTCCTGGCAGAGAGAGGGGGACAGCATATTTAAAGATTTAAATGAGATAATCATGGGGCCATCAGAGACTGAAATTGTACTTACTGGACTGTAGATGGTCAAGGATACAAGTTTATGAGGCAAGGTTGGAGAAGGGAGAAGGGAGAAGGGACCAGACCATGATGGCACTCGTAAGTCAGGTTTAGGAGTACAGTCTTTCTCTTAAAAGGAAATGGAAGCCATTGAAAAGTCACAAACAGAGAAGTGCTATAATCAGGTAGATGTCTCCCATATTAGGCAACTGGGTGGACTCTCCAGTGATCCCTTTATCAGTGGAGAGGACGTAGGTTTGGGAGATGATGAGTTTAGATGTCCAAGTATGAATATGTGATGTGTCTGGAAGACAATCATACATGTGAACTAGGCAGTTGAACACATATCTTTAGTACGCAAGAGATCGGTGTGATTTGAGACAGCTTTGTAGCATTATAGAAATAAGTAGTAAAAAATGCTATCAAAAGGTCACTTACATGCAAATAAAAAATAGCATCAGTGAATTTAAGGTAAACAAGTAAAATGATTTAAGATTTCAGATTCAGGAAAATTATGTGTGCAGACAACTCATAACAATCACATAAGGAAAAAAAAGGAGATGGTGAGTTTAATAGGCTATTTCAAGAAATTTATCTGTCATGGAAAAGAGAAGTAGCTGTATGATGATTGGATTAATGGATGGTTTCTTTAAGAGAAAAAAATTAATGTTTGAATACTGGAAAACGGCCAGGAGCAAAGTGATCTCTGTTTTTCTGTTTTTCTTTCTCTTTGCCTTTTTTTTTTTTTTTTTGGTCTAAATGAGGATACCTGTATGGAATGAGCAGATTTTGTGTACATATGTGTTAGAAAAAAAGTTGAGATTTTGTTCTGATTCTACTTCGATAGTTGAGGGGGGAGAGAGAGAGAGCATGAGCGAGATATCGCCTGATCAGATGCAAAAATATTTTCCAAAGAAAAATGAAGCAGAATCCTAATTTCAGGACACCTTGGGAGGAAGTAAAGAACTGTACCTTGAGAGTCTTTTTTTATTTTTATTTTTACTTTTTAGGCGAGGCAACCTTTGGTTGACCTCACAGATTGCAAGGACCTTGTCAGCTTACAATCCCTTATTTTTTCTTATTTTTTTTTTATGCTTACAGCACCTGGTCTTCCTAGGTGGTCTCCCATCTAAGTACTAACCAGGCCCGACCCTGCTTAGCTTCCAAGATCAGACGGGATCGGGCTTGTTCAGGGTAGTATGGCCATAGACTTGAGATTCTTAATGGCAAGACAACCTGGCCTCTGGCAACTTTTTGTTTCTGACTTTCTAGAATACGCCTTTATGTACTGTTTATACTGTCCCTGATCACTCTGTTTCTGCTAGGGCAGTGCAGTCAACCCATCCCTACTACTAAGGCCTTGTAAGTTCTGCCTCTGTTTCTTCAGGAAGCAAAGCCCATTGATCCCTGAAATGGTTCTTCTGTCTTGGCCGTGGGAGCACAGAGAGAAAATAATAGGAAAAGGATCAGGGAAGAATGGCCTACGGTATTCTAGGTCAGAAATTGAAATTTGTAAGTCTCATGATGTGGCTATATCCCACCCCACCCCGAAAAACAAACAAACAAACAAACAAACAAACCAAAAAACCTAGATAGGAAAATATAAAAATTTTAGGTTTGAAGCAAATTAATATAAGGAATGAGTGTCTTTTTTTCAAGAAGGATCAAAAAGGCTCTTCGTTTTCTTCACAGGGAAATTTATTGGGTTTCTAACTTATTTAAATACGAAGTGTTGGCATAAATAGTTAAACACATGTAACCAGTTTGGTTCAAAGCATCGGGACTTTTATAACAGCACCAAAGAGCCTCAGTCTATAACCTATTAAAAATGCTTTGGAAGTGTAAATTAAAGATGACAACATGGAATAGTCCTATTAAAACTCCTTTTAATTATAAAACTGTGTAAGACTATGCAAAATATAAGAACTTTATGAAAAATATTAAAATTTTTCTAAGGAATAGAACTTTAAGTTTATATCCTAATAAGGGTTGACAAACTTTTTATTTAAAGAAGCAGATAGCAAATGTCACCATCGGGGCCGATCAGAGTTCAGTGTCACCCCAATATGGGGGTGGAGTGATGAGGGATTGGGAGGGGGAGGGATAACTACAGCACAGGAGTGTAGTTAGCATTTTCCCTTGGTTCTTCCTCAAATGATGCAATGAAGAATCACAGGTCATTGAGATTTAGAAGAGATTTATTAAAAGTATATTTTAGACAAAGGATGCCCCAAGGAAGCATATAAAGACAAAGCGTGCCCCAAAATAGTACATGGTCCCAGCACTGTAACCAACACAAAAAGGCCACAGTTCCAACTAACCTTCAAGTGAATATCTTTAAAAGCAGCTCAAGTATGTAAGGATCAAGTTATCACACTTTAATTCTTGTTCCTCAAGTGAAAAGAATAATAGCAAGTTGAAACTGAAGAAGTTAGAAGGAAGAAATGATGCAGTCAGCACAGAAATGCAGTATGAATTTGTATAGGCAAATCTGAAACATGCTATGGCACTACTTAATTACATTTTAGTTTAATGTATTTGTCACCAACCATATTTTGAATATCTACTTTGAATCTGGCACTGTAGTACAGGCTGTAGCTATAGTGATAAATATTTCATCCTTGTCTTGGAAAAGCTTTCAGCCAAGAAAGGGAGAAAACTTCAGAGAAGACTGTGATATTCGCTGCAACAGCGTAAGCACAGGAAGTAACAAGAGTTCAGGGGAAAAAAAGATGAAGAAAAAAACCCACCTTATTCTCCCAGGAAGAATTTTCTAAAAGACGGAAGACCCTAGCCCCTCACTGATTAGACAGGACATGCCTCCTTTATTACCATGGGAGAGGAAAACGGGGCAAGAACGTCCAGGCCTGCTACTTCTGCAAAAATCTCTCGAAAGAAATGGGAAAGCAAGAAATTAGTTGTTTTTTAACATCCGTGTCCTGGGATGATCAAATTAGAGTAGACTTAGGTCTTCTGTCTTCTGGGAGTAGGACAATCACTTTTTATGTGAAAAAAAAAATAGTAAGGGGCGAGGGGTGGCCTTCAAGTTACCAGGAGGAACACTGGCCGGAAGCCAAAGCTGACACTGAATTGAGGGCAATGGAATAGAGCCAGAGCCTCAGTAAATACTGCTGCCTGCGTACTGTTTACCAGTTCAATTCTGTCAGTGCATTCACCTTCATTTATTTACTTATTATCTTTTAAACCAGGGTGTACACCATTGTTTTCTTAACCGATATTCAAAGCGATAGAAACAAATGTCCTGAAAGATCCTTAACAATTTTTGTGTCAAAATGTGCCAGGTATATTTGTTTCTGATACGTAAGCCCTGGATATATGATTGCATGCTAGTATTCTCAGGAAGCATACACAGTGAGACCTACTCACTGATTTCAGTTTTTATATCATTGTGTTCTCTTCGCATTGAAATATTGCTTGTATTGGTCACTGGCTGAGGCAATCTGCCTAACTAGGTGGACCAGAACCTAATCTGGTGCGACAAATGAAAGAGACACACAATGGGCTATGTAATTCTAGGGTGAAACCGTTATAAATTTTAAGCAATTGATGTTCTCAGAACAATATTATACACAGAGCTAGTGATTACAATTACTGTGGAGAATCGCTGGATGTTTCTCCAATATTCTAGCGAGTTTTAAAATTAATGGAAACTTTTGGTAACTGGTATTTTACTCACATATGATGATCTGAGTTTAGCTTCTTTGATGCAAAATGGTCTTAACCATAAAGCTATTTTATTTTATTGTGGAAAGTTTTCCATCTTTAAAAATAACATGACTGTTTTCCTCTAAGTATAAAAACCTTTACCTTTAGATCACGTCCAAGTCACTTACCTGAAATGTCTGCCAGCTCGGGGCACTCGTTTTGTTGACCTCAGCTTCTGTTGTCTCTACTTAACCTCATGAAACTTCCCAAAACCACCAATATTATTCTTTCAATTGCTATTGCTCATACACTTTTATACTCACTCTAATTTACCAGAAAAATGAACCTTTTGAGATTTGTGGGAAACTGAAATAATTATATAGCTGAAAGTTGAGAGAAACTCTGAGCTATATACAGAGTTATTTACTAATCACTTCCTGGCTTGCATCTTAGAGATCTGATGAAATTTAGCCCAGACTTTGAAATATCACTCTTAGCAAGAGATTATGCTACACTGCTATTTATTTCTGGTCTTGCATTCATTCCTCCAGTACATCACATGTGTCCTACCTAAAGCTTCTTAGAAAATTGGCTCGTTCTCCATTTCACCTATTTTAGTAGGTTCTGTGTGATTTGGCAGTTGAAAAGACACAAACATGACAGTTCTTACAATTAAACTCTACTCTTCAGCATAAATGGATTTGCAGAAAACAACTTTATACCCACAACATTTAAAACATTTAAGAAGCATTAATTCTTTCTTATGTCTCCAAATATAAAATAATATCACAGCAGGGCATAATAAGTTCCCATGGCTATGCAGGATTCTTAATGTAGCAGTGATCAGATAATATGAAACACCCTAACAGAGTGAGAATTCTAATAATAATAATGAGGCATATTAACACACTTTCAGTTTTTTTCCAGGCACTGTGTTAAGTGCCTGGAAAACATACATTACATTCTAATCTTTTCAACAAACTCTGCACACTTGAGATCATTATCCACTTTTTAAGCATGAGGAGTTTGAGACTCATGTAAGTCATTTGCTAAAGGCCACATACTGGGTAAGAGAAAGGACCACTACTCAAATCAAGTTTTGTTTCTCTTTAAAATGTGTGCCTTTTAGATTACAGCACCAAGTTCAGCTTTAAAATATCAATCCCAATTAAAAATTTTCTGTCACAAATTATATGAGTAAAAATAGATATATCATGGAAAATCGTCTTGGTTTAAAAAGGAATGGTGGGAATATCAGGACCCCGAAGAAGATAATATAGATATTCTGTAAGTATATTATACTCTTAACAACAGAAGTCTTAATTCAGAGTTGACAGGCAGACACCAATTAACCCCCAATTTTTTCTCTAGGCAATAAACTAGAACCACAGTATTTGTCACACGTAAGATAGTTTCTTTTGTTTTCTTTTCCGATTTTTAAAACAAAACATTTTAGCCATTATAAAGCTTTTTCTATTGTACAGTGATTGTCAATATTATAATAATATTGGCTATACATAATAAAAAAATCCAAATGGCTCAAGATTATCTGTAGAGATTCATTTGAATATGTGTAACTGGTAGATGTATTCTGGACAGAATTTAGTTGGTGTGGGTATCAAAGGGCTTCAAAATAAAAGTAGCTTACCATTCTTATACAGTGGAGCTTAATCAGCCTTACAAGTTAAAGAAGACTTTTGTCACAAAGATTTTTTTGACAAAGCCAAATTAAAGTCCAGGTAGGTCTTGATACAGGGAAAGATTGCTCAGTCTCTAGTAGGTCTAGTGATAATTAACATCTGACATAGAAAACCATTGGGAATGACTTGGAATGTCTTAATTGGTCTACCTTAGTTACCTGTAGGCTTTTCTATCGAGGGGATGATTTAAATCTCTTCTTGTCTCACCATGTCTCAGATTTCTGAGGCCACCTTTACCATTTGAGGCCCTAAGGAAAAAATGAATTGTAATTCAGCTTTCATCTTACTTCTTGGAGAACCTAAGTGTTTCTATAATATTAAATGGAAAGCTGATTAAGAAGGAAGGAATCAATCACAAAATAAAGGAGAATAAGTACGAATAGATCTTATTGTGCACTAATACACATGACCTACTTTCATGTAAAATATATCAGGTGGAGATATATTTTAATTTAAAAGAGTGATAAAGGAGTTGGTCACAAAATCACTGGAGAGGCAAGTAGAGATACACAGAATCGTTATAAAGCCCTATATTTGCTGCAGCCTATCAATATTTGTTACTCCTGCAGTAAAATGAGACATAAAATTACGGAATGTTAATTGTATCACTTCCATATTTTTATTGTTGCCTACTTTGGATGAAACCCATAGGAGGGTGGTTATGAAAAATAATGATATCCATTAAGAGTGCAGATCTAATTGAAGGCATTATCAAGTGTGGTAACACTTGCAGCTGGACCACCATGGAAATAGAAATAAATATGCAGATGGTCGAAACTAGTCTGCCCATCAATGGACCATTAAGGCACATTATCCCAGCTGTCAGAATCTTTTCTATTTATATTGAGTATTCATCTTTGCTAAGTGGTAGATAGGCAAATTAATTTGTTTAATTTTAAGACTCTTTTTATAAATTTAGAAAGGTGAAAGTTCTCTGGAAAGTTCTTGTATTGATTTGTTTGGTCTCTCTTTTATTACATATCATACTATCCTAATTTTAGACTATTATTATGTCGCGTTATAATATATTAGTATTTGAATGAACACAGTAATAGTTGCTTTATGTTAACATGTATGTACATGTAGATTTTTTTTTACAAATTTATTCCACATAAACACTAAATCATTATTATGAAGAATAGAGTTCTTCATTTGGTTTTGAGCTGTGTAGTTATAGATAATATGGTTCAGAAAAAAAAATTAAAAATCTCTTTGGATGGAGAGAAAAACGGGCAGCAACACATTTTCTTTCTTTCGCTTTGTTACTTTCACTACACACACATGTGCGTGCGCACGCACACACACATACACACACTTTAAGAGGAGTTTCAGTATTTCCATTATGCAGAGATAGAAATGCCGGAATGAGTAGAAAGTGGAGTCCTGCTGTCATTGAGAGCACTTGAATCTCTAATTCTGAATGAGTTATCTGAGGATTGCCAGTAAACATAAAGGAAAATTCTTGTCAATCTGTTACTTAATTAGATGCATTTCATTCTATTTGTAATCTCTGGAGAAAAGCCCTCTCAAACAGTGGACCCATAACATTTATAATTAAGATAGTACACTTCAAGCTTTGCTTTCGTTTACACTGGGCAGAACTATTATTTTAAGAATCACATGAATACATGCCATTAATACAAAACATATGCATTAAAGTCTGTAAGATGAATATGTAAGAGTTTGGTTTTTGGAAAAGTTTTCTCTTAAATTCCTCTCAGTCCTTAGTAATTGGTTTCATTTCTGTGTAGGAAGAAATTATTCTTTGTGACATTCCACCAAAATGTTATTTCGATGATAGTAAGAATCAAATTTGTGATCTAAAATGTGAGAATATGTTTCTGAGTTACCCCAAACCCAGATTCATCTTCAAATAATCAAATGGCTATGAAACAGGAAAATGAATAGCATGGTAAACCAGAAAAAAAAAAAAGTTGTATATACAAGCCAAAAGCATAAGGACATTTCTGCCAGCAAAGTAGAGGTAAAAGCGGGAAAAATGTGGCGTGGGACCTGCCTGCCACAAATCACTTGTGAATTGATAATTGAACTTGTGATTCGAAGGGCTAAGGACTCGATTGTGTCAGGGACAATCAGTGGCCTTTCCAGCAGTGTTTGTTTGAGCTTAACACCTGGCATGTGGGCCAGGCAAAGCGGCCATGAGCTGACCCTGCTGCTTTTCAGGTGGTGCATTCACGCCAGGTGAGGAACAGTTGGCTTCAACTAGAGTCCAGCTGCTTCCACACAAACAAGAAAAACCACCCATCCCCTTCTTCCCGTCTTTTCTTACTATCTTGGCTGTTATCAAATCTCTTCAACAACCAAATGGGCTGCAAGAACTCTAGTGTCCTCTTTTTTTATGGCTGAGTAATATCCCATTGTATATATATACCACCTCTTCTTTATCCATTCATCCATTGACGGACACCAAGGATGCCTCCATATCTTAGGGGCTGTAAACACTGCTACAAGAAACATATGGGTTCACATGTCCCTTCAAAGTAGTGTCTTGGGTTTCTTCAAATAAATACCCAGAAATGGGATAACTGGGTCCTTTGTCTCTGTTATAAACTTTGTTTTAAAGTCTGTTTTGTCTGGTATAAGTACTGCTATCCCAGCTTTTTCTTTATTTCCGTTTTCATGAAACATCTATTTTCATCCCTTTCTGTGTGTATCATTTGATCTGAAGTAGAAATATTTCTTTTTTAATGTAAGCATTCACTGTATACTAAGTTAACTTGATAATGGTGGTGATGATAACTGACAATAACAATCATTAATTTCCAAAGTGCTTTATGCCTATAAACTCATTTAATGTTCACAAGTTATTAACCCGATTAAACCTTTTTAAAGGAGTACCATTATTATCAGCAATTATCAGCATTTCGCAGAGGCAGAAATTGAAATGCAGGATGAAAGATAAAGCCTAGATTCAAACCCACAGAGCTTCTCCCTGAACCTTTCACTCCAGTCACCTCTAACAGATTTTGTTGATGAAAAGAAATCCACATCTTATTAAAGTAACTGCACTTCAAGAGTAAAACAAACAAAAGCTACATTTACTCATGCAGAAATATAAAAATCAAAACACTACGAAACAACATCTTGGTGCCTAATAAGATAGGTCTGAGAGTTGTCAAAGACAGAAATAGGTGCCAAAAACAGTGAATCCATTTCTAAAGGGTTTTGAGTAGAACAGATTGTGATTCATATTATTATATCTGGTCATAGAAAATCTCAAATTTATTTCTTTCAAATAAAGAGTAATTCAAAGACATTTGAATCCAATAGTGAGATAAATCAAACTAAGTTATTTGGTAATATGGAATCTTTTTTTTTAAAGAACCATTAGTTAGTAGAAAAATTATAAAAACTATTAATAGATTCATAAATTGTAATGTATATATCAGTAATGTGGGACACAGATGTTACATTTTAATGTAATCATTTAATTTAATCATTTGTTCAATAATATTTACTGGGAGACAACTATGCGCTAGGTCCTAGAGATTTAACAATGAATAAAACAGATATGTCCTTGCTTTTATGTAACTTACAGTGTGGAGGGTGGAGTCACAATTAAAAAATCAGGTTGTGACGAATGCTGTGAAGTAAAATAAA
The DNA here is from genome assembly GCF_000325575.1 of Pteropus alecto. NCBI lineage: Eukaryota > Metazoa > Chordata > Mammalia > Chiroptera > Pteropodidae > Pteropus > Pteropus alecto. The sequence goes on along the minus strand of NW_006440645.1, from coordinate 12,077,168 downwards.
GCAGAATAAAGGATGGAGTGGGGACAACAAGGAAAGGCCTTTGTGTTAAGGGGACCCTTGGATGGTAGGAAGGGAGGGAGTGAGTCTTGAAGCTGTCTGGAGGACCATCACCCCAGGGAGTGAGGGTACACATACAAAAGACCTAGGATGGAAGAGTGTTTACGAGGAAGTGTGTGAAGGAAGTGAGGTTATAAGGTCGGAGAAGAACCACATACTCAGGTGGGTCAAATTCTGCCTACTACTTTCTTTTTGTGACAGAAGCTTTATTGGACCACAGACACACCCATTCAGTTACTTATATTGTCTATGGCTGCTTTCACGTCGCAAGACCAGAGTCGAGTACTTGCATATTGTGCTTATTGCACGAAAAGCTGAAAATACTCACTTTACAGAAAAGTTTGCTGGAACCTGGTTTACATGTTGTTAAGTTTTAGATTTTTATTTATTTATTCATTCATTCATTCATTCATTCATTTATTTAAATTAGTTTCCAGTATACAGTACATTGGTTAGACATCTACATAGTTCATAAAACGATCCCCCTAATTGCTCCCTCCCTCCTCCAACCCTCGACTTAGCCATCATCTTAATGCTAACTGCATTCCCTGTGCCGTGCTCCCCATCCCCATGACCATCTATCAACTACTAATTTATACTTCTTTAACCCTTCATCCCATTCTCTCAGACCCCCAGACTCCCTCCTCTGTCACCAAATTGTCCACTATATTTGAGAGTCTCTTTTTGATTATTTTTTGTTCCTTAGATTCCACATATAAGTGAAATCATATGGTATTTATCTTCCTCTGTCTGACTTATTTCGCTCAGCATAATAATCTCTAGGTCCATCGACGTCATTGCAAATGGTAGGATTTCATTTTTCTGGTGGCTGAGTAATATTCCATTGTATATATGAACCATAATTTCTTTATCCAGTCGTCTGTTGATGGGTATTTAGGTTGCTTCCATATCTTGGCTATTGTAAATTGTCCTGCCTTGAATATAGGGGTGCATAGATCTTTACAAATTATTGTTTTGGTTTTCTTTGGATAAGTTTTGGATTTTAATATTAGTGAGAAGCCGTGGAAGGTTTCGGAGCAGAAAAGTGATATTATATGACTTAATAGTTAAGTAACATGGGTGACATTTAGCAAATGGACTTTATTGGGGCGCGGGGAGAAGAAAGGAGTACTTGGTAAATTGTTTTCATAATCTGGGCCCAAATTATTCGTGATATTGACTTGGGAGATTGAGGTTGAGTATGCGAGAAGTGTTTGGAGCCTTGTATATATTTTGAAGAAAGTTTTGAAAGAATTTGAAGACTGATTAGTTATGCGGTGAGAGAGAGAGGAAACACAAGATTGCCCCTTGAGTGACTGGTAGCATGAAGGATTTGTTTACTTACAGGGGAAATGGAAGAATTAGATTGCAAAATAAGAGGTTCAGAATCATCTCTATGTGAGACTGGGGATTAGTAAGAATAGAGGTAACAAATAGTGTTTAATTCTTGACACTGACAGGTAGAGAAATAGGTTAGTTATATTTTTTTATACTTACATATCACTACAGTGCCAAAGTATAGAGTAAATAATCTTTGAGTCCATAATTATATAAATCATTACTAAATAAATAAATTAGAATAAATTTTTTTTTTCTCCAGAAGAATCACAATTAATTTATATTAAAGTTCTGTCTGGGAGATGGAGTTTTAATCCCACCCACAGCCCCTTGAATGTGATCTATACTTAGAGACTTGCTTCCAAAGAATGTGGTAGGGAGTGGTAAAATATGTGACATTTTTACAGTAGAAGAACCAGACAAACACTACCTTAAGTGATCAGGATGAACTTTATCAGTGAGAAGTCATGTGGACAGCATGTGTGGTGATATGACTTGATAAGAAGGGACTTCATCTGTGTGGTGGTCTTCCCCCAACTCATGTCTCTGCTAAGACCATGAGGACAATATCAGACGAACTTGAACAGAAGAACATTTTACAAAATACCTGATCAATATTCAAAAGTGTCACAGTCATGATAAACAAGAAAAGTCTCAGAAACTGTCATAAACCAGAGGCAACTAAAGAGACATGGCAGCTAAGTGCAACGTGGTATCCTGGATGGGATCTTGAAGCAGAAGCAGGACGTTAGTGGAAAAACTAATGAAATATGAATAAAATATGCAACGGAGTTAATAGTAATGCACCGGTGTGGTTTCTTGGTTGTGAAAAATGTAACTTGGTAATGTAAGATGCTAACAGTAGAGGAGGTATATTGGAACTTTCTGTACTATCTTTCAACTCTTTTAATCTAAAATTATTCCAAAATAGAAAGGTTATTTAAAAAGCATGAGCTAAAAAAAAAATGACTGCTAGTGAACATATCTTAGACTATTTCCAAATTCCTAGCAGGAAAAAACAATTAAATGACTATTTACAGTGAAGGAGACAAAATACAAAGTACTAAAAACAAAATGAATAAACAATTTGGTGGATAAATCTTCATAACTTAAATATGATTAAAATTAATATATTCTTTACAAGGAGTAGAACTTGCAAGGAAAATAATTTTGTAATGGGAAATTACTGTGTTATGGTATATCGATGTATAAAAAGCTGAGAAAAATTATTTCTCTGGATTGTGAAATCACATCTGATTAGATGAATATTTTCTTGGTAAACTAAAGGTATAACATCAGCATAAATCTAGAGTAAAATAATTTTCTTAAATATTATAATAAACATTCCTTTTAAAATTGTGTAATTTACCATATCAGTATCATGGAGGATTCTAGGCAATGTGATGTGAAAAATTAAAATGTTAAAAAGCACTTAATTAAAACTTAATAATTTAAAAATTAATATCTGTCTTTTCAAAAAGAAAGATTATTCTTAGAAAAAAATTTAAAGAGAAAATTTATAAAGGATATCTGAGATATAATTGACCTTAAGCTCAATAATAATTGTGTTAAAAGTAAAACTAATTTAAATTAATATTATCAGCTGAGAGGTTTTTAATGTATTTTCAATATAGTTCTTTCATAATTGATAAAAATAAAGATTAGAAGTTTAAAAAGGCAGCTTGCTGAATTTTTGCTTAATAATTTTAACAATAAAATACTTTTACTTTCTGCCAAGGTGTTTGCTGGATAAGTGAATTAATATTCTTTTACTTAATTTTCTTATACATCATTTTAGAAAATGTGGACAAGCGAATTCATAGAAAGTATTTAATTTCATATTAACTGATATATATGTGTCTAATCACATGTAGCAGCCAGATATGAATAAATCACCTAAGAAAAAAGGAAAATTACTACATAAAAATTTCATTATGTGGGAATTTTATTAGAACTACACCCAGAACCTACAAATAACATTTCCTTCACTCAAAAATCCTCCCTCCCCCCTTCCCTCCCTTCATTCTTTTCTTTCTTCCATCTTCTCTCTCTCTCTCTCTCTCACTCACTCATATGGTAGATGCTATGATTATATATAGTAAAACAAAATATCTTCAAAAAGGTCACAATCCAACTATAAACAAATACTTCATTTTATAATGAGTCAAATTATAATGGAACTGTCTACAAACTACTACAGAAGAAACAGATGGATATTGGGAAATAAGTGGCACGCAGACAAGGAGGGTGTACCCATAAAGAGGAACTTACCTGAGAAATGTACCAGAGACATGACATTGCAGAATGTATTTAGCATCCTGTGTGTGGTCTGCTGTGGTATGGAGGATGGGGAAGCAATGGAGTGCTGGGAAAGAGGGAGTAAATGGAAAATATTGTTTTACTTTGCTTTTATTAACAATAAGGACCCATTGAAAAATTTGTGTTTTAGATTCAATGTAAAGAACAATTGCAAAGAAAAACTAGAAATAATAAGTTAGAAGGCAAGAATCCATGCAAAAGAAAATGAGATCCTAGTTATACGAAAGAGGGAAAAAAAATTTAAGACATCTTTTCGAAGTTATAATTATAATGACATATAACATGTATTTGATGGCTATAGATATACAGATTATATATCTGTATAAATGAGAGCAAAGAAACATCTTTAAACTTCTGGAAGGATATCAATGTCTTTGTTTCGCATGAAAATTAGGGTTGCCATGAGAGAGCCTCTTCAAAATGATCCTTGAGGTTGAGGGTCTTTCATTGCACTTAATAGTTCATGGTGAGTACAATAGAAATAGAGAAAACCAAGCTGACCATAGCTATGAACTCTTATAAACCAAGGAGAAAGCCAAGAAGCTCTGCTGGAAAGGAACCATAGCTGTCTAAATCACTGTTACATTCTCATGATCTAGCACAGAACATTTTAGGTGAATGAATGAATGAATGAAATCACCTAAGATGAATAAATCACCTAAGAAAAAGGAAAATTAAAAAAGAAAAATTAAAAATTTAATTAAAGAATTAAATTTAAAGAAGGAAAATTCTTTTGACTAAACTTCTGACAGGCTACAGAAAACGAGACAATGAATTATTTGCAATGATATTTCTGTTCTAATACAGAAAAACAAAAGTATAACAGGACAGAGTGGACCATAGTGTAAAACTTGGAAGGCAACGCCAGTAATAAATATTATTATCTCCAGTCTGGTCCGTTTGGAGGACAGAAAGTCCTCACTAGGCTCTTGGAAAAGCAAAGGTAGAGAATACCTAACATAGAGTATCAGTGATCTAGTTTAATGAATTTTATTTTTAAATGCTGCTTCTAGACACTGAAATGACCAAATTCTGACACTTACGAAAGGTAAATTATAAATATACAAGCTGAGAGAATTAATAAAAATGTGACTACTAGAAATTAATGACACTTTCCTATACCACAAGAATTAATGTGTTTCTTCTTATGAGATCACTTTTTAATTTTGAAAATAGTATTTCTATGAAAAAAATGTAATTTTTATGTGTTCCAGTGGTAAATGTTGTACAAAGTATAGTTTTCGAGTTAAAGTGATGAAGGGAGAGATATCTTGATTTACTGCTATTCTAAAGGAAAAAAAATATACAATTATGAAATTTTTAATGAGATGAAAGACATAGGTGACTTTTTTGTCCTTTCAATATAAAGAAATATCTTGAGAAAATCATCTTCTTTTGAGCTATGTATAAAAACTAAGGGGAAAATGTGAACTTCCCAGGAAATAAATTGGGTTATTATGTTAGCAAGGGATTCTGAAAAGGGAAATGAAAGAAATATGAAATACCATATTCAGATATTTGTTTGTGCCAAAGTTTAAGAATGAGAGAAGACAATACAGTGATTCTAATTCTAAGCTAACCGGGATGCGATTCAAATAAACACAACAGTTGGGATAGATATACAATAAATGGGTAATAATCTAAATGTACTTGCCTGTGATGCTTATCAGATCATTCTTCACCTACTTTGTTGATACAGCAACCTTGCTGTGTGCCAAATACCGATCTAAATGTTGGGAATAGTGTGATAAAGGAAACACACCAACTTTCTGCCCACTTGGAGCTTACAGCCCTGATGTGGACAGTTGACATCTAAGGAACAAATTCCTGTTTAAGTGCTACGGAGGGTCTCCTAAGCTCTCTCATATGAAATTACTGGCTCAGTCCTTTTCGTTAGCGAATAACGTTAATTCTTCTACAGAGCCTTTGCCATTCTGGATTAAGATTCATCTGTTGCAACATTTGTCTTTGCACATTCTAGGTACTTCAAAACTCCAAGTCTCAGATGAAAACAAGAATAAAATCTTGAGCATATTCTAAATTCCTTATGGAAATGGGTTAGCCTACTGCCTGGATTTGGAATCATATTAAGAACCTAACATTTCACAACAGAATGTCAGTTCAGCTGCCTGAGTGTCTGAAATGTAAAACATACGGATCGTTTTATCAACAGCACAAAATATTGGCATTTCATACACTCATTAAAAATGTCAATCATAAATTAACCGTGATGCCAAAAACTTGTTTGAGACATCTGATATTTGAGAGATAGGATCTAAAAGTTATATGAAGCATCCGTTTCTCTAGTCAGGCAATCAAGAAAGCAAAGCTCAGATTTTCATTTAGTTTTCCAAATTTCACGACTTGAACGAACATAGAATTTGCTCTTTCTCTTATGCCTTTATGCCAGTGCTTCCAGAGAATAAAATTTAATGGTTTAATGATTGCATTCATCTAGTCATACATATTTAAAGATTTATTGCTAACTGTTATGCCAAATTAAATATAAAGGACATATAAGAAAATAAACTTACTTTTTATTCACACAAAAAAAGTGTTGTAACCAAGAGCCTTAGCTCTTTACTCAAGCCAACCTGAGTTAAAATCCCTTTCTTACTAATAAGCTATATCTTCTTAGGCAAATTTTATTTATTTTCAAAACATCAATGTTTTATTTGTGAAATAGGGATTAGTAACATGTGCCTGTTTCATAGAGCACTCATAATAATAAAAAAATAGGTTGTACTTGGCACCTGGTAAGTAGCTATTATGATTGTGGTCATTAAGTTCTGATTATTGTATAAGAACACATTTTGAAATAATTGTAGATTAATATGTAGTTTTAAGAAATAAGTCAGAGCAGTTCTGTATGAATTTCACCAAATTTTTCTGTCTCAATACCTTGCATTAACTCTAGTATAATAGCATATACACGAAATAGACGTGATAGATACATCACAGACCTTATTCACATTTTGCCTGCTTTATATACACTGAATTGTGTATATTTGCAGTGTGTGTGTGTGTGTGTGTGTTCTGTGCAATTTCATCATAGATTTGTGTGGCCATGACCACATTCAAGATACAGGGCAGTCCCGAGATAACGATTTCTCATGGTGTACCCTGTTACTGAAATACATTTAGTTGTTCCAGATTTAGGCTATTAGAAAGCTGCAGTGAATATTTGTATACAGGTTTTTGGTCGAACATAAGTTTTATTTCTCTCTAGAATAAATGCCCAAGAGTACAACTGCTTGGTCATATGGTAAGCAAATGTTTAGGTTTTTTTAAGAAACTGTCATATATTTCCAGAATAGATGTCCTATTTTATATTCTCACTAGTAATGTGTGAGGAATATAATTCCTTCACATCCTTGATGGCATATGATATAATGTTAAAGTTTATTTTAGACATTCTTATTAGTGTGTAGTAAATATTGTGGTTTTAATTTTCATTTTCCTTGTGATTGACAATATTGAATATATTTTCATGAGCTTATCTGATATCTGTATACCCTCTTCTGTGAAGTAACTCCTTTGTCTTCTGCCTTTTTTCTAACTGGATCATTTGTTTTCTTCACTGTTGCCTAGAGAACTCTTTGCATATTCTGGATATAATTCTTACCTTAGATATGTGGCTTGAAACTAAAGTTTGTAGAATCTTTCACAGAAAAAAGCTCTTTTAATTTTGATAAGGTACACTTACCAAATTTTCTTTTTATATCAGATTGTGCTTGTGGTAACAATTCTAAAAACTTCACATCTGCCCTAGGTCCCAAAGAATTTCTTTTATGTATTTTTCTAAAAGTTTTACAGTTCTGTGTTTTGCATATAAGTCCATAATCTATTTGAGTTTATTTTTGTATTAAGCTGTGATACTTTGAGATTTCTCCCTCCCTTCCTCCCTCCTTCCCTGCCTGTGAATGTGCAATTGCTTCAACACCATTTATTGGAAATTATTAAACTTCTTCCCTTGAGCTGCTTTGTCATTTTTGTCACTCTTGGTTAGGCACAGATTTGTGGGTCTGTATCTCAGGTCTCTATTCTGTTTTATTGATCATTACGTCACTATGTAAGTGTAAGACCGAACACTATATGTAAGACCTAACATCAGAGAGAGTGATGTCTCACACTTAAGTCCCACTTTTCAAAACATTGTTTGCTTTTCTGGGTTCTGTCTCTTCCCATGTAAATATTGATATATGCTTGTCTAGGCTATAAAGACACTTGCTGGGATTTTAATAGGCATTGCATTAAACCTATAGGTTAATTCGGAGAGAATTAACATGTTTATCTCGTTGAGTCTTCAAGCCACAAATGTGATTTATCTCAACATTTATTTTGATTTCTGTGATCAGAATTTTATAATTTTTAGGATATAATTCCTGGAGCTATTTTGATAGACTTATGCCTAAGTAATTCATTTTCATTAAAGCACCCATAAATGGCATTGTGTCTTTAATTTCAGTTTCCACAGGTATTTTAGTATCTAGAAATTTGATTTACTCTTATATGTTGATCTTTCATTCTGCCATCTTATGGAACTCACTTCTTAGTTCCAAGAGTTTTACAAATAATATGGACAGTTTTATTTACCATTCTCTATGACTTTTCTTTTCTTGCCTTAGAGCACTAGCTGGAACTTCCAGCACTGTGTTGAATAAGAATGTGAACATTCTTGCCTTGTTCTTGAATTTGGTGAGAAAGTATTGTCTTATACCATTAAGTCTCATGTTAGCTATAGATTTTTTTTGTGGATATTCTTTAAAGCAATGTGTTAGTTTGCTGAGGTTGATACAACAAAGTACCACCTTCTGGGTAGTTTAAACAATAGATATTTACTTCCTTATAGTTCTGGAGACCAGAAATCCAAGGTCAAAGTGTCAGTAGTATTGTTTTCCTCAGAGGCCTCTCTCACTGTCTTGTACATACATGGCTGTCTTCTCCCTGTGTCTTCTCCTGGCCTCGCCTCTGTTTGTGTCTGTCTTGATTTCTTTTTATAAGGACACCAGTCATGTTGGATTAGGATTCATCCCAGTGATCTCTTTTAGTCTTAATTATCTCTTCAAAGACACTATCTCCAGTCACATTCTGAGGTACTGGGGTTAGGACTTCAACATGTGAATTTGACAGGTGGAGAGAGAGAGACAGTTCAGCCTATGAAAGAGAGTTCATCTCTATTCCTTGCTTGCTGTGCATTTTTATCATAAATGAGTGTTGGATTTTGTTCATTTTTTTTCTGGATTAGTCGATATGATTATGTAACTTTTTAAACCAGTTGGTATGGTGGCTTACAATAAATTATTTTTTAATGTTGAACCAGTCTTGCACATCTGGAATAAATCCCATCTGCTCATAGTGTATATTTCTTTCCATATATTGTTAGATTCAATTTGCTAATATTTTACTGAGGATTTTTGCACCTATGTTCATGAAAGATATTGGTCTGTAATTTTCTTTTTCTGTTCTGTCTACTTTTGGCATCAGGGTAGGAGTAGACTCATAGAATGTGTTGGAAATGTTTAGTCATCTTCTATTTTCTAGCAGACATTACATAAAATTGTGTTAATTGTTGGAATTCCCCAGTGAAATTATTTGGACCTGAGATTTACTTTTTTGGGAGTTTTTTAAAATTAAAAACTCAAAATCTTTAGTGTTTTTAGAGCTATTCAGATCATCCATTTTATCTTGTTAAGTTTTAGTAGTGTTTCATCCTGGGACCATTTCTTCTAAATTGTACAGTTTATGTGTATAAAGTTATTCAAAGTAATCCCTTATTATACTTTTGATGTTGGAAGGATATTCCTGGTTTTATTCCTAATATTGGCAGTTTCAGTCTTCTCTCTTTTTATCCATGTTCATTTTCCTGAGTTTTCAATTTTATTGAAAATTTTTTTAAATGCTAGCTTATAGTTTCATTTATTTTTCTACTGCTTTCCACTTTTCAATTTTATTGACTTTTGCCTTACTCTTCGCTGTTTCATTTCTTTATCTAGCTTTGTGTTTATTTTACATTTAAAAAAAATCTTGAGTGTAGAACATAGATTATTGACTTGAGGCCTTTCCTTGTTTCTAATGTGAACACATAGTGCTATAAATTTCCCACTTTAGTACTGTTAATTGAATTCCACGTATTTTGATACGTTGTATTTTCATTTTCATTCAGTTCTATATTTATTAAAGTTTCTTTTGATACTTTTCCTTGAACCTGTGGATTAATTAGAAGTGTGGTGTGTTTTGTCATGTTTTTGGAGATTTCTTTTTGTATTTTAGTTATTGATTTCTCCTTTGATTCCATTATAATCAGAGAACATGCTGCAGTTCTTTAAGTTTGCGGAGATTTATTTTATGGCCAATGAGGTGGTCTATATTGGTGACTATCTTTTTGAAAAATATGTGTATCCTGCTGATGTCGACCAAACTATTCTATATGTCAATTAGATCCTGGTGGTTACTTATGTAATTCATTTCTTCTATATCTTTGTTGATTTTATGTTTAATACTTCTATCAGTTGCCAAGAGTGGGGAGGGGGATGTTGGAGTCCCTAATTGTACTTGTGAATTTGTCTGTTTCTCTTTTCATGTCTGTCAGTTTTACTATTTGCATTTTAAGACTCTGTTATTTGGTGCATGTTCAGTTTAATATTGCTATGTTGTTCTTTGATTGATCTTTTAATCATAACAAAAATACATTTTAAAGGGAATAGTTAATTATGTTGCCTTATATACATTTTATGGAATCTCAGGGAATGTAATCTATATAAATTAATAATTAAATAGAGAAACCTCAAACTCCAGTGCAGTACTAAGATAAGTTATTTCTACCTTAGCCAAATTAACTGGAAATTTATAGTGTAGCATAATAAGACATTGAAAAAAGAGACTTAGTCCTTATTCAAAGAATATTATATAGTAAGTATGTAATTTGTCCTTTCATTTATTAATACAATAAGTGTTGTGTGTGTATACATATACTGAGCAGTTATGAATAGGGAAGAACTACTTACTTTACCCATAGGAAATAATAGATAGGTACACTTGCAGTGTGATTGCAGTATTAACTAGCAGTTCCTTATAACGAAGCTATCACTAAACTCCTTGGCCATAAATGGCAAGAAATAAGCTAGAGATAAAACAGCTCTGGTTATGATCTGAGCCTCTCAGCTTCCTTTCACCCCCATCCTGTCGCCAGTTTTGTAAAGATATAAAGATATAATTGACATACAGCATTGTATAAGTTTAAGGTGTACAACGTAATGATTTGACTTACATATATTGTGAAATGATTACCACAATAATTTCAGGTAAAATCCATTATCTCATATAGATAAAAGAAAGAAAAAATGTTTTTTCCTTGTGATGAGAATTCTTGAATCTACTATCTTAACGACTTTCATATATACTATATTGAGCCTCTCATATTTATATATCATGTCAGTATTGGGTAATCAGATAATATCTGTAATAACTTTTTATTATTATTATAAAATTTACTTTGTCTTATTTTTTTTTCCACTAATGGATTCAAGATCAATCAATCAATCAAATAGTATGAGTAAAATTGTAGGGACTAAGCATCTTGTTTCTAGATTTAATTTTTTAATGGCATGTGTCATAGTGATAGAAAAAAATTTGTTACATTTTGTAAGATAAAACTAATTGCTGTAAGAAAAAAGAAGTAATGCTTCTCTCAAAAACCATGTATTAATTTTGTACTGTCATCAATTTTAGGTGGAATCTTATATAAATTCTGTGTTTTTTTGTTTGTTTTTATGTTACTTTTAAAAACCAAGTTGTCTAATTCTGCAGCTTTCCAAGTACATCCTCACCAAGTTGAGAATGCAGAAAGTGACTTGTATTAGTGACTATGGTGATCACATAGAAGTGAAAATACTTAATTTGGGGGTCAATTGAGTTTATCTTGATTTGATACAGGGATGGTGTAGAATCAGATCAAGATAAAGACCAACGTTTTTCTGATATAACCAATAATTGTGTATGTGTGTGTGTGTATGTGCCACCATTCCCATGATTTAAAAATGGTTTTTAAAATAGAGACTCTTGCCACAACAATTCTCTGTCCTCCCTTTTCAGACGTCTTTCTTCCAGTGATTATGTGCCATCTTATGGGTTGTACAGAATCTTTTTCATGGAGTGGTTTGAAACCATGCTACTCTGTACTTAACTTTCTGTCAGTCAATCAGTAGATAACCTGTATGCTTGAGATGTTCAATAAATAATTGGTAGCTACGGTAGTTGAAATTTTATACCTATACTTACATTTGTATATCTGACATCGATATCTATATCAGGCTCTGAGCTAGGGGTTTATGTGGCAACAACTGAAAGGGTAAAAAATTTAGTTTTTATTTTCAGAATCTTTCTGTTTGTAGGGCTAATTTCCAAGGACACTGTGGCTTAGGTCAAAACCCCTTGGGCTATAGAAGTTGAAACATAAAAATTAACCTATGTCTAATACTTCTTTTCGAGCTTATAATGCCATATTAAAAGGTGTCAACAATTAGAATAAAACACAAAATGGCAGTGCGACTTGCAAGTATCTGCAGCACCAGCTGCCCACAAACTGTCACTCATGATCGGCATCTCGGGGGCGAACAGCAAGCAGATCTCAGTTAGTTAACTCAGCATTGGACACTAAATCTCGGATTTCCTTTGAATACTCATTGTGGCATCAGGAAATTTTGTTCACTGATTGACAGGTTCTGTATGAGATGCGAGGGGGGACAAGGTTGTACTATCCATTGTTATATGTGAAATGACCCCCAAACTTAGTGGCTTCAAACAATAAGCATTGGCTATTTCAGAGTTTCTGTGAGTGAGACATCCCGGTGTGTTATCTGTCCCCTGCTTTGTGGTCTCCCAGAAGGCTGCAGTCATGACGTGGCCTGGGGTTGTAGTTTCACCTCAAGCTCAGGCACGTGGCTACCGACAGACCACAGTTTCTCACCAGCTCGGCTGAAAGGTCTGCCTTAATTCCTTGTCACGAACACCTCCCAATGACACAGATGGAAGCGTGGCTGCTGACTCCACCCAAAGCTGAGGTCACCCTCTTTTTGCAGCCTAGTCTTGGAAATTCTATCCCATCACTTTTGCTTCAACCTATTCAGGTCAGACTCAGGGGGAGGGAATTATACAAGGGTGTAATAAAGACGAGGCAGGAATTGCTGGGGGTCATATTAGTGGCTCCCTGGCATTGTTAATAACGCTGACATAGGTGAATGATTTTCCTTGAAAACTCTTTTTATTTTTTTTCTCTCATACTTGTGATTAAAGAAAATGCATGTAAATGAACAGGAGAATGTACACACCCTTAATATAATCTTGCTTTGGTGATGTGGGTGGCTGTGGGGTAGGTGAGAAACTAACCATTTAAAAGGAGAAGAAAGATAAATTTAGATAAAATGTCAACAGATTTCACCAGCATTTAAGGCTGTTATGAAAATTCAACAAGAGACAACCAAACTTTGAATTTCAGATTTTTTTCATAATTTTGATAGCATTGCTCTTTCTAATATTGGAGTAATACATAGCCAGTTATCATGTTTTGTCTTTATACCAAATTGTTGAACAAAGTCAACATTTGATCAAAAACTATTAACTGGCTCTAAATAAAATGATAGGGTATTATTTTCTTTGTAAGGAACCACAGTTATATACTTTAGAAAATCAAAGTGATATTTTGACTTGTTTTTTGTTTTTGTTTTATTGCTGTTTACTTCTAGTTCTGAGATAAAGTGTAAGTTTTACCCCTTAGAAGGGCCACTTTTTAGTTTCGTTAATTAGAATGCCAGTTTATTTTATTATTATTACATAATTTGCTCACAGTATCCACTAAGAGAGAATATGGCTATAATTACAAATATCAGTTGGTTGTGATATGTTCTCTCTTTCTTTGACTTCGGATTTTAGAATCCAATGTTACATCACATTGATTTCTTGGTAAAGTCTGTTATTGTTGTTGTATGCAATATTGAACCACTGAATCCTTTTCCCTGCTGTGGAATTAGATGTGTAACTGTTGTCTCATAATGAATATGCTGTCTAACAATGGACTTCTTTATAAACACAACAATAACATTTTGGATTTCATCATTATGAAAGATTAGAAATGTACAATTTAATTCCCAGGGTTTTAGCGTTAATGCGATACTAGCTAAAATATTTACATTTTCAGTGCCAGTTTAATTAAGCATATTCATTGTCTTGAATCAAAATATAATTTGCACTGGGTTTAAATATTTCAGCATTATATTTGTATAGAGTTTGAACACTGTCACAGAGGTCCTTAGAGTTAATTTTAAACTCCAGCAAATGAGTCATTTTAAGCTAACCCAAGCTTCGTGGTGCTTTGCAACACAGCCTTACATTTCCTGACAAATTGAATTCCAGCCAGGTGTCACTCTTTAGAATCCCCAAGGTTTATCTCTGCCCTTTCTGCTCTGACATATGCTTTTGACATACCCAGAAAATTGTGTGATAGAAACCTGTGGAGTGGTAATACCCTCTACAGCAGGGGTCAGCTGTAAAGAACCATTAATGAGCCCTCCCATAAACAAACTGTTCTGAACAGCGACAGTGGCAGAGGAAACTAAAAGAGACATGATCCTCTATTACATGTTGCATATAGTGCAAGGCTTGCCTATCACCCGTCCTTCAGAGTGTCTCTCCAAAAAGTGGAAAGAAGCTGCTTTTTTGGTCCATATTTCCCATGAGAAAATTGTTGGACATTATTTGACTCTTATTTTTTCTCTCAATTTGAGAAGTATTCAGTATTTGCTTTTATCAATGTTTTACAATAGGCATGTCACCTACTGTCTATCTTTGTTAAAAATGTCACTCTGGTCTATGGCCATGCCACCCTGAACGGGCCCGATCTCGTCTGATCTCGGAAGCTAAGCAGGGTCGGGCTTGGTTAGTACTTGGATGGGAGACCTCCTAGGAAGACCAGGTACTGTTGGCGGTAAAAAAAAGTCACTCTTTGAAAACATGTACCCAAAGCACTTGAACGAAAATTGCTTAACATTCATACGATTTTCAATGAACTGTTCCTAGTAGACCCCATATCGTAGGTCAGTCTGGAGTGAGAATAGTGATGGACAGGAAAGAGCATGACTATGTACAATAAGTAAAAACTATCAAGTGAAAATGAGGTAGGAAGTTCATAAATTTTTCCTAAAGCGAAACCATCTAAAATGCATTATTGTGCCTTAGAAGCGCAAAGGTCACATTATTCAAACTATTTCAAAAGGAAAGACAGAACATACTGGCATGTGAAGCAGAACGTGAGCTGTGAGTGGATGGCCGAGATAACCGTGGAGTGGTTTATCTACTAACTTCATTTGTTGAGATGTGATAGTTGATGATTATTTCTCAATTGTATATTTGTTGACATTTAATATTGTGTTTATGTTATATGATATGTATATTCCCTCCAGTATAAATATGCATATTTATTAATATACAAAACAGTTATTTTAGAATTAAATTAAGGTCAAACCCAAGAACTAAGTAAAGAGTTTGCAAAACATCTAGTATGTTGTATGCAATATGCTTTAGATTTCTGGACTCTGACATAATTTTTTTCAAGCTTGTTGAATAAATGTAATACATACATGGATTTTTTTAACACTCAGCATATCATATATGAAGACAGTTCAAGTTATTACATTTATTTTAAAAGTAGGAAAACATGCCTCTTTTGTCTTTGTAAAATATGCTTAATAATATGGTGGTCATGTGTAAGTACAATTTGCTTATGTTTTTCCCACTGATCCCAAATATGAATAAATGAAATAAAACACAGGAAAATAGTCTAAAAGTCCCCACATAAAAATGCTGACTTGTTGAGTAGAGCTGTCTAAGGACGCCACACTCTTCCTCCTTCCCACAGCACGTCTCCTTGACTACCCCAGCCTGCCTTTCTGTCCAGTTTTAAATCAAGTTCAAGGACTCTGAATGAAAGAATCTTTATTTATAGACCTTCCTTCTCTTTCCCCATTCCAATTCTAAGATAATAGTACTCATGAGTCTCAGATGCTGTATTAATGTGACAAGTGTGTGTGTGTGTGTGTGCACGTGCGTGTGTGCGTGTGCGTAAAAGACTTACCATCTCAACATCATTGTCAATGACTTAAATGTAGAAACAGTGCCTTACAGGTATCCCCCTTGGAGAAAAATTCAAGTTATCACTTGTAATATTTATAATTCTTCAATAGGATAAGTAGTCTTACGTTGATTAGGTGAGTTTCGAATAGATTTGGAGCGGTCTCTGCTCTGAAATGCCCCTTTTCTAAGTTTTCTCTGATTACCAATAACCGCAGCTATTGAATAACTAAATAGAGTTAGATATATCATCTGAGGGTGTGAAACAATTTTTCTCTGTACAAACCCCTCCCCCCCCCTTTTTGTTTTGGTGCTTAATAAAAAACTAAGCCCAAGGGTCATGTGAACCATTTGGCTCCTATCTCTGGAATTTTCTCCAAATAGTTATCTGTATCTCTATAGTTAATGTGCTATGGAATAAAAAGAAAGAAAAATGTCACTGGACTGCACCCATTTGAATTATATACTTTGAAGATTTTCCATAAATATAGTGGCAGAAAATTAAGAAACAGAAGGTTTTCAATTAAGGGTATGATAGGCTACAGGTGTCATTTGGAAAAGCTTAAAGTACACCAGTCACTTCCCCTTAGTTCAGACTCAGGGCAGGCACAAAATGGCATAGAAAAAATTTATTTTTACCCCTGACTATAATAACTACCCACGGCAGGTTGGGCAATTTGTGTGCCATCAGGATCTTAACTCATTTTGAATTAAAATATGTCAGTGGAAGGGAAGAATGCATAAATGGAATTTCGTCCCCTTTGCATTTTAATCAAGCAGTGGAGTCATATCTTTGCAAAATTTGAAGTAACTTAAAGCTCGAGATGAAGTTAATGTCTTAGAAAGACTGTGTGAAAGGCAAGGCTATAAATTATAGTTTTAGAATTATCTTATCTAGGGAATATTCTTTTAACTTTATTTAACATATTTCATCTTAGAATTGTGAAAGTAAAATTGACTTAACTACTAGGTAGTATTCTTTCCATTTCTTCAGTTCGCCATCCTCCTCCCCTTGCCTGCCCTTCTTCCTACCTTGCCTAAACAAAGAGTAAAAGATTAGCTTTGCTATGCCAAGGACGTTCCTTGAAGAAAGTACACGTGGATGAAACCCACCTCCTCCCCTCAGTGAGCTGTGTTTTCATAGAGTCTGACATGTGCATAACTGTGCAGTTAAGTATCACTGTTCTTGCCTCTTTCACTTAACAGTCTCCTAAGTGTCTTTCCGGAGACTTAAAATACATAGTATGAATAAACTTCCAAAAGCATGAAACTCAAGAAAGAAGTATTAAAAGATAAACAGGATCAGATGAGTGATGTTTGGTGATATTTGGTGAACTGCTCGCTGCCCGAAGCCTTATTTTTAACAGGACAAGTACGGGAGTCACCTGTACTTGTGGTTCTCCATCTTTTTGTGTGTTTTACATGAACTCTTTGATAACCTTGCTCGTCCCTCTGAGCATTTGTGTACAGACATTCACATGAACTGCAGGTTCTCAGCTTGTCCTTTATGTGAACAGCAATAAATGAAAGTTATGACAGGAAGTATGTGGAGATTATTGTAATAGTAATAGAATGGAAGGAGATAGTAATATTATTATTCAACATGGGAAATGATTAAATAATATTTAAATATAACATTTAGAACTTGATTAAATTTTATTTTTCTATATCCTACATTGAAGTCATATTATTCAGATTGTTATAATTTATGCTGTACATATATACGATGGGATCAATAGGAAAGGCATCTGTTTAATTGCTCAGACACATGCATTTCCTGAGAGTCATCCAAGAACAAAGTCCTTAAGCGAATAATTACTTTTCAGTAGAACTAATTAAATGAAACTCAGATTAATTCAAGTATTTGCTATTTTATTTTGCATTAGTTAATATCTCCTGATATGCATATATACCTATTTACACTCCTCTATAGTCACAAATTAAAATGTTTTTTTTTTAAAGTCTATAGCAAATGTATTAATATTTGAACTGTGGTTAACTTAGGAAATACATTAAACTCAATGAGACTTGAGGTTGACATTCCCAGGTCACACATCCCACAAGATTTAGGGATTTTATTCTCTTGACATTAAGTTGAAGTTTTCGTTTAGAGTTTACAGGATTACAGTCCAACCAAATAACCTAGTATTTTAATTCTCTGTACTCAGTGTGATTTGTCTTTATACTCATTGCATTGACTGCCAGGGCTCCCTCTCCCCATGCCCTGGCAGGAGGGGCTGGCCATCTCTCCCCCTCCTGCTGTAGGCCTATCATGAAGCAGTGAGAGCCCCCAGACAGAAACACTGCCCTTGGGTGACACAGCTTCTCTGATCATTGCTCCAGAAGGGTACCTTTGACTCTGGGGAAAGTAGCAAATGAACTTCTCCAGGCATGGCCCTTTCTCCAGCAATGACAGATCTCAGGGATTTGAACTTGGTTCATGATGTCTTAACCTAAATTTCAGAGCAATGATAGGAGTCTTAAAAATCACCAATATCCTTTAACTTGGCAATCCCCTTTCCTATGATCTATTCTCAAAAACGAATTGAAAGTACCTAAACTACTGTCTTTTATATGGGAATGTAAACTGGTGCAGCCACTATGGAAAATAGTATGGAGTTTCCTCAAAAAATCAAAAGAACTACCATATGATGCAGCAATCTCACTTCTTGGTATACATCCAAAAGAAGTGAAAACAATGTCGAAGAAATACCTACCCTCCCATGTTCACTGCAGCACTATGCACAATAGCCAAGACATGGAGATAACCTAAGCGTTCATTAGTGGATAAATGAATAGACAAGACGGAGTACACATACCGTGGAGTATTATTCAGCCTTGAGAAAGAAGGAAATCCTGCCATTTGTGGCAACATCAGTGACATAAGTGAACCTTGAGGGTGTTTTGCTACGTGAAATAAGCCGGACAGAGAAAGACAAAGACAAATGCTACATGATATTATATGTGGAATCAAAAAAAAAAAAAAAAAGGCAGAAACAGAGCTTAGAAAAGTGGTTGCCAGGAGCTAGGGTGGGGGTGGAGTAAGGGAAATAGGGAGAGATTGGTAAAAGGATTTGAATTTTCAGCTATAAGATGAACAAAGTCTAAGGAGCTAATGTAAAACATGGTAACTGTAGTTGACAATACTTTATTATGTAACTGAAATTTGCTGAGGAAATACAACTTCAGTGTTCTCTCTCTCACATACACAGAACAAATAGGTCGTGATGGATGTATTAAGTAGATGGGGGGGGGAAGCCTTTCACAATATACATGTATATCGAATCACTGTGATGTACACCTTAAAGTCCTTACAATTTTGTCAATTTTACTTCAAGAAGCTAGATAAAAAGATTTTATAATATCATTTTTACATTATAGTAAAAAATTATGTGTCCCAAATTAATGGTATATTATGTTGAGATAAAATATTTGTAGAGACTGTCTAATAAATGAAAATGCTTAGGTTAAGTTAGATTTGATTCAATAATTAGCATGAATATTCAAAAGTATAATTGCTTTCTTAAAGCAGCAATACATACAGGTTGAAGATTTACTTTCTATTTAATATAAAACAAAATTGTTATGTGAATAATTTACATTTTGTTTTTTGAGTTATGACCAAGTAGGGTTATTTTTCAAAAGAATCTTTCCACTATATTTTAGGGAAAATTCAGATACAGATGGCATAAAAGATAAGAATCCCAAACAGTGATATTCAAATTTCCTCTAGTCCCCAGAATGTCATCATAAATGAAATTATTTTTTTTTAAATTCTAGGTTTAAAGAGACATTTCAGTTATTACAAGAAGTAGTATGTGGATTTAAATCAAAGTTGTGTAGAAAAATGGAAGCGACATGTGTGCTTGCCTAGTAGATTTGATTGTTCAGTGTTGTAGAATATAGACATATACAGAAAGCGAGGTGAGAGAACATAGATAATGAGAAAGAGACAGAAGAAGTGAGAGAAAATAATAAAGAGGAGGGGAAATAAATATGTAAATAGTTACATAAAACAAGAAATAATGTGATCCTAATCAAAGGTTTAAGTCCCATGCAGAGCATAAAGCATATTTGGGGAAAATGTGAGAGTTTGCTTTGTTAAAAGGAAATTAAAATTTAAGCAAGTGTTCAAAAAAAATTTTTTTTTCTGATGAGGCAGTCTATTTGATTCAGGGGTAGAAACATTAAAGGTAGGTGGTTCAAAGCACTCAGGCTGTCTCAGAGTGGCTCTGCTGTGTGAGTAGGCACAGAAATTATTTGCTGCACCCTCTTCATCTCAGATGGCTGCAATTTGCGTTTCAAATGAAAATCAGGAAACGCACGCATCAAGATGTAAAATGTGGAATACAAATTATGCTAACTTAAATTTTTTAAATGCTTGATTATTATTTTCCTTTTGATTTTTATGTTTTCTGTTGCCTTATCAGAATGAGGAGTATCTTCTATGTTAAAAAGAGAGGTGCTTATTTTGGGTGTGACAAGTTTCAAAAGAATAAGAATCATGTCAAAGGACCACATTATCACACAATTAGGGGGTGGTAATGTAGCATAAATCCATCAGCGTGATTCACTGCCAGTGTATAATAGCAGGATAGCACCTTAAAACTGCATATACTGCTATGCCTTTTCTAAGGAAAACAAGGACTTACGGATGAACAAATGGCTACTCTCAGCAGCTCTGTAAGATACTTAAGTGCTAATGTTTCTGTCTGAATGGGGTTTGCATGCCACAGCTATTTTAGGGGCATTAGTGCTCAAAAAAGTCTATGTATTATTAGCACTTACATGATGCACTTTTAATAGAGCTAGTTATTACTAAAGACTGGGGTTTTCCTCTGTAACAGCTGTCTGTATCTTTTCTTCTGAAACTTAATGCTTTGTTTCTGGGAGTAGAGAAAATACATTCTTCTCTGTTACTGTGAAGGAATAGAATGCTGGAACATCGATCAGACTATCAATGGTGTTTTCCCTATCGAAAGGCCATGAGAAATGTATCGCATTTATCGCCAGGTAAGACCACCTGAGAGATAGCAGTGTTTTATTGGTGTTTAATAAATATAGAAATCTAAATAAAATTTCACCAACGTATTTTAAATGAATGAATAAGTGTTTCTGTAATTCGTATTTTAGAATGTGAGGACTCTATTATGACCAGGGGTGCGTATTTATTAACACTTTGTGTGTGTGTGTGTTTTTTAAAGTAAGGAATTGCAATATCTTGTAGGTGCTAATCATTTGGCCAGTAGGTGGCAGCATAGCTCTTTGGTTGCTTAGAGAAATGTTTTCAAATTTAAAGTAGTCAAAAGAACTATCTGGTGATTTAAAAAAAAAAGTTTTTCTAGATTCTTCATCTTTTCTTTTATTTTAATACCATATTTATGCATGAGTATATAATATTTAGGTCTTAGTTTTACAGAAGATTAGCAATTTGCCCTTTCAAATATATATATATATATTTACAGTATCATTTTCATTTTTAGATCATAAAATTTTAGAACATAAAGAAACACTTCTAAATCCTCTACTTCACTCCTATCATTTTACAGCTTAAAAAAACAGAGTCTCAGAAAGATGAGGTGATGTGTCCAAATTTAACAACTGGTAGTTTCAGAAATCAATTCACCTTCCTTTCTCAATAAAAGTTTACCTAGCACACATTTTCTTTGACACCAGTGTTGAAATCTGAACTAGGGAATATAAACAACTACTTATGCTTTATTTTGTTCATGTTTTAAAGTTAAATGTTCTCTTTTTTGTTGATCTTTTTGTTTGGGTAAAGTGAGGTTAAACCGCATAGAAACACCATTGATAAGCGGCCGTATTTTTTCCTCACCACTGACATTCTTACTCCAATGACAACATTAGATTGGGTAACTAGGTCACTGTCAGCTGATCTGTCAATTTTAAATGATGAGATATAATCTTAATAATCACCGTGCTCCAATCTTTCAGAATTTTTATGTTGGTTGTTCAGAATGTACCTCTAATCATAAGGCCAAAGTTGTTATAGTGGGCAGGGAGGCCACACAAACTGCTCCCCATATTCCTTTCCAGACTCCCGTCACCCTCAGCTACCCCCAGCTCGCAGGCTGGGGACTGGTCTTCCAGGCTGCCAAACCCGTTGTAAGCCAGCCCCAAGCTTTTACATTCACGAAAATGCTCTGGCCCAGATATTTTCAAGGGTTGCTTTCTTTCCTTTTTGAGTTCTTGGCACAAATGTCACCATGGAGGACATTTGTAATTACTAATTACTAATCATCTTAAGTAAAATTGCAGCAACTGCCTCCTTGTCATTTTTCCTGTCCATGTTCTCTGATTTATTTAGTAGTTCTTTTGGCTACTTCAGATTTGAGAGCGTTTCCCAAAAGAACTATGCTATTATCAACATTGACAAACAATGTATTTTATTTATTTGTTTGTTTATTTATGGGTTAGTTTATTTTTATTTATCCCACTAGATATACTCCTCAGGAGGCTTCGTATTGTGGCTATCTCGTTTCCTTCTATATCACCAACACCTAGGCCCTGGAAAATTGTAACAGCTCAACAAATTGAACGTTGACTTCATTCTTTTTAGTAAAGCCTGTTCTTTTCAGTGAAGCTTTTTAGTAAAGCTTCGTTCTTTTTAGTAAAGCCTGTTTTCAGTAGAAGTTATACACAAAAGGGCGTGTAGTTTTTAAAGTCTAATCAGCATGGATCTTATTTCCTGAATTACTTATAGTTCATACGAAGTATTATAAGCCATGTTTTGTCAAGCTACTATATCTTTGTTAGTGATTGATGATTGTTGTAAGTAAAAATAAATCAAAACATTGATAGTATATTATGGTTTCCAGATACTTTATGAATTTCTTCTTTTCCATTCTATTCCTTTTTCTTTCTCTTCTCTTGCTTTAATAATTATATAATAAAGTACATGAAGTAAACTAATGAAGATCGATCTTGGAGTTTTAATAGTCTCAAGTTTAGATACAGAAAATAAAATATAGGGTTTATTTTTAATCTTGGATCATAAGAATAACCTTGACAAATTTATTAATGTGTTACCCGGCCTGAGGTGAGCAACTCTGCAAGTTTGTGTGCATATCCTTATCTGACTAGACTCAAATTTGGTAGTAAGAAGGCTTATTTTCATGACCAATTGCATATCATTGGTGCCTTGCAGCTTTGTGACCATAAAGCATTTCACCAGGGCTACCCATCAGTGACAAGTGATGTCAGAAGAGATATTGCTAATAATATGTGTGGCACTTTTTCTGTTAAGTGACTGTCGATCCAGGGTTGTGATACTCGGTTCGTAGGGAGAATTTTATTATGAAAAACAGACACCAGATTCTTCACTTTGGGATTATTTAGGATTCTCATAAATGTAAAATGCTGTGATCTATAGTGAGAAATACATATTATGCAAGCCACATCAGTTCACATTAAACTCACACTACGTTTAGTCATTTAAGCTCAACAATTCAAATTGTTTTTATTATGAAAGAATGAAACTTTGCATTCACACAAACTACCTGTGAACACATTAGTTGTCCCAATAATGAGCTTCTTCTATGATACTATCACCAAGAAAGAACTTTCATATCACAAAAATAAAATTAAATAAAGTAAAACATTGTATATTTCCTCTTCGAAATCATTGCTCACTATGAACTATTTTTCTTAAAAATAGTAAGAAAGATGAAAATGCGGATCAACAAGATGATAGGCAGTTTTACATTCATATGCTGACGTGGCCACCTCCTTTAGAAAATAGAATGAGAATGATATGAAGAGTTATCAAAATCCCTAGAATCATTCTATCTTGCCTTGAAATGAGATCTGGATAGTTTATACAGAATTGCAATTAGTCACTAGCCAGAGTCCAGTGATGCAGAAGGCGTATGATGTAAAAACTATTCATAGTAATGTTATCCAAAATTCCATTTTTATGTAAAATTTGAAAACAAAATGAATTCACAAAGAAAACGTTCGCGTTACACAGGCATACAATTTTCATAGTGGCTTTTACTGCGTGAATCATCATATGGCATATTGTGACTTTAAATGGTTTATAGAGAAGATCTGAGTAAATTAACCGTATGATGCGGAAAATACGCCAATAGCCACATGTAGTTTTGTTTGCATGACAGTCGCGCACACACACGTCGCCGATGCTTCCGATTTCAGACGTCACAGTCTGTAACATCTCTAAACATGAAACACTTATCCATGGGTAGACCGCTTCAGTTCCAGGGATGCAAATTAATAGTGTTTCCTGGGCACAGATTTTAAATGGCTCTAGGACTCGGTATGCCAGCAGCCCTGCTGGGAACACACCGACGTTCCCTAAAAATTTAAAATATGGTTCCTAGCGTGAAGCCTTCCTCATGGCGTAAAAAGAATATTTTTTCTCCGATTAGAAACTTTGAAGTCAATTATGACATTATATTCCTGAACAATTTTATTTAGATATAAAATTGATTTTAAAAATGGGTATTTTCATATATTTCAAAACCCGTTCTACCATGCTGCTGTCTTATATTTCCTTCTTACCAATGTAGTGTTCATCTCTTTTATACGAGTGAGTTGCTTGTGTTTCTGTCCTCTCCTGGTCAACCGTGAGCTCCTCAGGCAAAGAAACATGACTTTTGCTATTTTCCGGTTTGAGTAGCTGAGGTAGTGGCCGACACAAGGTGTTATTCAGTAAGTGTTTATGAATAGATTCTGTTGTCCCCGTTTAAAGCTTTTCGAGGTAGATAAAAATGAATAAGAAGTGAAATATTATAATCGTTTACAAACTATTTTACTTTGTGATGTAGTTACAAACTTATAGTCAAATTCATTTATTTAATGTTATTTATTTTTAATGACAATACATAAGAAAATGAAGCCAGTTTTTTTCAAAGCATGCAATTCAAAGGACTTCTTTACAGTGATTTTGATAAACATTTATGAGAAAAATGTGAAAATACTAGGGACTATATTATTATATTTTGAGAAAGTGATTTATAGTTGCTAGTTTTACTACTTTTTAAAATTCTTTCTGATCAGCAAGCGAACACTTCTGAAATCAGGTTTTGTTCTTTCTGATGTTTGAATCGTAATACATATACGTTTTTTATATTACTTGCCAAAAATAACACCAGATAAAAATGATTTGTTTTCACCGTTTTTTTTTTTTCCCCCTAAAGTCAAGACCCGTTATCATCATATTTCTGAGTAATATCCGGAACACAAGAGTCTGAGTGTGGCCAAAGCATGCAATTCAAAGGACTTCTTTACAGTGATTTTGATAAACATTTATGAGAAAAATGTGAAAATACTAGGGACTATATTATTATATTTTGAGAAAGTGATTTATAGTTGCTAGTTTTACTACTTTTTAAAATTCTTTCTGATCAGCAAGCGAACACTTCTGAAATCAGGTTTTGTTCTTTCTGATGTTTGAATCGTAATACATATACGTTTTTTATATTACTTGCCAAAAATAACACCAGATAAAAATGATTTGTTTTCACCGTTTTTTTTTTTTCCCCCTAAAGTCAAGACCCGTTATCATCATATTTCTGAGTAATATCCGGAACACAAGAGTCTGAGTGTGGAAATGATCACATTTCTTTATTAATATCCATATCATTTAGATAAAATAAGACTACTTTAAAGACATGTATGTGAATAATCAGAATCTTAAAAAAAGAGGGTCTTCGAGAAAATAAAAAAGGAGCAGAGAAAATGCTGGTATCATTCCACTACTCTTGTGTCATTACAGTATTTTAAATGCCATTAAACTGAATGAGAAAGTCAAACTTATCCCTGGTTAAAGTCGTTTTAAAGCTTCTTCCCTTTTTTAAATCATGTTTGTTGTGAGTTCACATGTGCTGTGGGCTTTTTAAGGCACGGGCTCACAAATCATGAGCATCTGTGTGTTGCACGGGTCTACCCTGGGCTTCTTGAATTATCTGGGTGTAGAAGCAATCAGCTTACAAGCCATGGTGGTCTTTATTTTGCTCCCTTTGGCCACCCGGTTCTAGATAGCAGTTTTTTGTGGATCCATCCGTGCGTATGCACCTTCCTTTTCAAATATACCCAGTGGATACATTTCAACCTCAAATATTATAAAGTTAATAGAAATAGTTTAGGAAGAAAGCAATTGAACATACCATGCTATAAAATTTTATGTATTTTTTAATTGAAACTTAAAGATAAATAAAACTCCAAGTGATATACAGACAAAATCATGCTGTGTTTTGATATTAATGTACAGTTCTTCCTCTCTGAGCGTTAGCGTGGCTCCTAGTGGGTATGGCCCTATGCTTATGGTCTTGTCCAGCCTCCCCAATGCTTTCGTCTTCCACTGATCCTTTCTCGTCTTCCCATGTCAATCTGTATCTTCCCTGGGTCTGTACCAAAACGATTACTTCTGTTAAATCTCTCTGTTGTCACTTAGAAGGAAGATGTTAAAAACAGAGTCATTCATGTTATTTTTGAATAGTTTTCCTCCTCACATTTTTAATTTTACAGTGGAAACACAAGAAATTCTAGAAATCAAGAAGGTGCTTTGTACTAGCAATAGATTTTAATAGCATCTTTTAGAAATTTAAAGTTGTGTGTTCCTTAAAGGTGCTTTGGATACATGCTCATAAAATTAACTAATTTTTAAGTCATCGTTATCATTATCCTCAGCTCATCTAAACTGACTGACTTTGACAAAAAAAGATATTGACTGAGAACAAGTTCATAAAATATTATGAAACCAGTCATATTTATAGCATAGGTATCCTTACCAAAAAGGTAAGAACTATTAAAAAAATAATAACTCTTTTAGGTTTTCTTGAGAAACAAAATTAATTGACACTGTAGTATGCTAACGAAACTACTCTGAGACCAATCACATACGATGCAGGAAAAGAAAAATCAGCAATGCTGTGTGTCCCTTAAACACCAGTGCTTCAGATAAGAGTGTTTGGGCCGTGTCTTCTTGGTGTATTGCCTAATAGCTGATTGTATTTCTTTTCTCCTCTGTATTGACTTAGCCTTTTCATCTCTTTATTTGGCGTTGCATGGGTGATTGATTGATGGTTGGTGACACTGCATAAATTGCAGCTTCTGCCAAACTGGGGCAAAGTGAAATGGAAGGAATCTTGTCATCATTACTTGACCTTTATTTTAATGCAACTCTTATCAGACTGCCACTTAGTTTCGCGGATATACTGAGAAATGCAGTGCCTGCCCTCAAATTATTTTTGAAAACAAAGTACTCTGTTAGCACACTTAATGCTCTTCCGTAAATCATGGTTATTCTCGTGCTATCATTTGTATTTGTGATTATATGAAAGAATTCTTCTTGTCTATGACTTTCTAGATCGGTAATAGTGACTTTTCTATTACTGGTGTATAAATGGAGGGCTATAGCTTGACTTGCTGTCGGTTCTAGGAAATGCTTAGAAAACAGCCAGTATAAGAATAATTTGCCAGTTGCCCCAGTGCTAAAAAGCACAAATACTTTACCTTTCACAGTGAAAATGTAGTAGAAAGAAGTATATGGAATTAGATTTTCAAGTAATTAAAATATATTGACTCATTGAAATGCATTGAAAAAGAAATCATCATTGGGTTCGCATCATTTTGTGGTTCGCAGATTATTAGAATATTTAATAAATATAGATAGTGTAAGTTATTTATGATAGCAATAATTGATGCCATATTTGGATGACGACTTTCTAAAAATTTAAACTAAGCTAATAACATGCTCTCTACCTAGAAGTGTTAAAATAATCGTGAATAAAATATTTGTCCAATATTTTTAAAGAAATAATACTTCAAGTAGTTACTGACAAATAATATTTTTCAAATTTAGAATGAATCTTTTACATCAGTTTATTTTCAAAGAGATGAGAATAGAAATTTTTATTTAAAATTGAAGAATTCAGAATTTCTCTTATAGCCAAAATACATCGAATGGAACCAAACTTGCTTTTTCAGTTTATAGAATATTAAATTACAGAAAAGACATGAGACAAGTGTTTCCAGGCTTTGCATCCCAGACAGTGACCGATTGTGACCTTGAGAAAGGAGAACAGATGAGGGGAGCCCCCCACGCACGCAGGCCTTCCGGCCACGGCAACCTCCTCTACCACAGTGCTGTGAGTTGAGTCAATCAAAGTATCACAGCCTCGCTGAGCTCAGGAAGAATACTGGGCGCTGGGCAGCCAAGGTGGCTGCAATTAGTCGGGCAGTTGCTGGGGAGAAGAGAGTGCAGAGAGGGAGGTCTCGGACGTCTGCAGAGGGTCCTCCGTGTTTCTGTGACTGAGGGACAATGTGCTCCTGTGCAGAAGAGACCACTAGAAGACTGGCAGAAAGTCACTGCTTCGGGGGTACAAAAGCCGAGGACAATACCAGGGATTGTGCAGTGCTGAAAATCACTGCAGTTCTAGACCAGCCCGATGGCAGAGACGTATCAAAGCTTCTTATGTGCTCAGTTGGGCCTGGACAATTCAGGTCTTGGGAGAAAGAATATGTCTTTGAACATGAGCCACCCCCTCGGATTAAGGAGAAAGCTAGGTTAGATACCCTCTTGGTGCACTCCAGGAAGCACTGCCATTGGGTTGACAACTGGACACAAGAGAGTATGACTGAGGTGCGTGAAATGGGCAGGATCACAAGAAAAAATAGCAGAAGTGCTGAATTTCAGGAATAAACACGTTTATGAAAAATATTTCTCAGACATTCACTTTAAGTCACTAAGTAGGAAGGAAAGTTAGCTTGCAGATTATTTATTTAAAAAGAAAGTGGAACAGAATCATTTTACAATTTGACACCTAGATCCTGTGACTGCCAACTCTATATCCTGGCAGCGCTGGCGCTGAGGCCAGGGCAAGTTTAAAGAG
>NW_006440645.1:12040058-12048379 GCF_000325575.1 Pteropus alecto | reverse complement strand
GCTGCTAATCTGCTTTTGCATCGTAATAAGGCGAAGGGAATGCTAAAATTAGACTTTCGCATGATAAACATTTTTGTTGTCCAAACCGAGTCATTTGTGAAACTCGTCATCCATCCCTCCTCACTTAAGCCTCCTCCTTCGTATCTCCTGGGAATGTTTCCAGCCACTTCGTTTCGAAAACAAGAAATCTGGGAGTCGATTTGGAATTTCACTCGCAGTCCTCGCGTTTGTTCTGTACAGCATTCCCAAACTGGCCACGACCTCTTTATGAACGTTGGGATTTGTTCTTGTCTTTTCCCAAGGCTTCCAAATCTGGTCATTCGTATTGCCCGGATTGTTTCACAGTTTTCTTAAAACCAGTATGTTCCAAACCTACCTTAAAGTCGTTCAGAGAAAGAACGTCGTAAATGCAAATTTAGTCATGCCGTCCTCCTGTGACATGTTCAATAGCCTCTATTTCTAAGACGCATCTCAGGCTCTGTAACACAGCACGGAAGGCACCAGTACTCTGTCTAGAAATGACCTTTCCACGTGTTTATCCTCTCGTCAAATCTTATGACCCAACTACCTTATACTACTTTCAGTTCCCTTGGATGTGGGTCTGCTCACATGATAACGTCTTTTCTCAGAAAATCCACTGCTTCTGGTCTTAATGATGAGTGTCATTAATACGACTTGGAAAAAAGTGTAATTCGCTGACTTAAAAAAACGAATTCGAATGTCTTTAGTGGAGACATGCACACTGCAGGGGAGCTGAGATCCTCGACTTTGATGCTGCCTGGGCAAGTTGTTTAGATTTTTTAGTGTAAAGATGCTCTCCATTCCCCCCAGCTGCATCTGTTGGAAGTTCCCTGACTCTGAGTCTGATTTAAGTCTCCCTCTTAAAAGCTCCTGCAAGTCTATTCAAACATTTTATGATAGCATGTTCAAATTAGTTTTATTCTCTTATCTTTATTCTTCTCCTTGCTGACATTTTATACATAAGAATGTGATATATCTGATAAGCAAAAAATTCGATGTCGATCAGATTTTTAAAAGTATTTTCATATCAAGCTCGTTTACATGGCTTCCTTTTATTTACTATACTTAGAAGTTGCCGTAAGATGATGTTAAATACAGAACAAATAAATCTAGATCATTAGTTTCCCGCCAGGGGCGAGTTTGCCTTCCAGGGAACATTCGCAACTCCTGAAGACATTTTTGGTTGCGACAATGAGGGGTTCAGGGGAACTGCTGGGGTCTAGTGGATGGAGTCCAGGGAGCTGCTGAATATCCTGCAGTGCACGGGAGGGTCCCCCACAACAGAGACTTACTCATCCCGGTATGTCAGTGAGGCTGAGGTCGAAAAACCATGATCTGCATGGAAACCGATGGATCTCGGGCTCAGCAGTCAGTCTGTCCAGGTTCAAATCCTGGCTCCACTTAGGATGCATCTGTGTGATGTTGAGCAGTTTACCTGTTTTTCAATTCTCTCTTAGAAATGGACATAATGATTCATGCATAAAAACTTATCATCAGAATCAGATGCTCGGAACAGTACTTGTAATAGGTAACAATTAAAAATGTTAATTATTGTTGTCATAGATTATAAACGTATCATTACTGCTCAAGAACGTATGTGATTTTTCAATCACAAAATTGTTAAAGCAAATTGGCCAGAAACTACTTACCTTGTTGCAAAATTCATTTATATCTGGTTATGATTTCTTTGTGTTTTAATCAAATACCATCTGAGTTAGCCAGGAGATGATCCTGGGTGTGTTTTGTTGTTGTTTATTTTCTCTCCTATCCAGCCGCAGACATAACCAGGTATAAGTGGTTAGTAGTTTTAGTCACATAACAAGCAGAGGCTGTACAAAGTAAATGAAAGATCTAGTGTTCACAGAAGGCAAAAACGACATATAATTTGAGCTAGGCCGAACACCAGAGAGAGCTGCCTTAATTCTCATGACTACCACAAGGTTGCTGAACTTTTTAACAATAACGACCTTTAAATTCCCAAGGAAAGGAACTTTTGGTTACAAAATCTAAAAAATCAGAGTGTGTGCCCAGCATAGTTTCGAGATTATAATTTCTGTCTTGTTTTTTCAATAGTATTAAAAATCTTGTAAAAGATATAATTTGCTGGCAAATGCTTGCATTTTCTGATATCCACAAACTATTACAAAACGAATAATTTTACACTCACATAAGTAGTTACTAAGTTATCAATATAAAGTTGAAGCCCTCCTCCCCTGAAATAATGAATCATATAGAATTTTCTAGCTTTTCTCCATTTGTAATCTTTTTGGGGAAAAAAAAAGTATTATGTATTAAAGCACTGGATACCAAAAAGAAAAATAATTGTTTTAAACATATAGAATATGCCATTGAGAGATATTTTAGAATCTAATTGACTATTTCAGAAGAAGGAACAATGTTTATCAGAACAATACAAATTCTAAAATAGAGGGACTATTCATTTTAGAAAGTTAAAAAATTTTTTAAAGGCGCTTACTCATGTGTGCTACTTGGTTCAGCATTGAATAAAAATTGTATTTGCACACTACTATATACTGAGTATTTATTTAACATACATTGTAACAGATACTAACTGTAAGAGTAAAGCAGAGAAAGAACAATTGTAAGGGCCTTTGATATTAGAGATCTAAATCTTACACACCATGATAGAAAAGAGTATATACTTTCTAAAAAAGTAAATGTCTAAAAATAGCAGTGTAGATATAAATTTTATGTATACTATACTTTCTAAAAAAGTAAATGTCTAAAAATAGCATTGTAGATATAAATTTTATATGACACAGCTAAAAAGAAATAAAAACAACTGTGTGTGTGTGTGTGTGTGTGTGTGTGTGTATACACACACACACATGTGACACAGCTAAAAAGAAATAAAAACAACAAAAGAATGAGATTAGGGAGTACTAAGAAATAATGTGAAAAGACCACTCATTCTTCATTACTAGCCTTTTTGGTTCTCTTATTTTTTAAATTAAGTGTATGTACTACTTTTGTAAAATAAAATTCTTTAAAAGGATCATAGTAAACTAATTAAAATGCAAATGTGGGAGGAAATGTGAGAAAAATTTTCAACTAATGTGACAGTCAACAAGATGATATTTATTATTCAAATAATTCACTCATTACTGAGAAAAAAATATAACATGCTGTCACGGTTGAGAGTGAGTGATTTGGATACAGACTCCATTTTTTAATATCAGCTCCTTTGATGCTAACTCTCATTCATGGACTAGATATGTAATTTCTTCATCTCTAAACAATAATACCTATATAGCATAGTTCTTGGAAAAAACAAATGAGAAGATAAAGTTACTAATTTAAAAAAGCTAAACATTTTTTCAAAATTTAAATCCTAATAAGTAATCAGCTCTCTGAAACACAGTGTAGTAGGCAGCAGTGTGTGTGTGCGTGGTGTGTGTGTGTGTGTGTGTGTGTGTGTTGAAGGGTAAAAGTACTTTTAAAGATTTTCGTTGGTTACCTCATGAGGAGATGGTATTTCACAGCCTGCATTAATCTGCTCAGGCTGCCATAATAAAATACCACAGACTGGATGTCTTAAACAACAGAATTTTGTTTCTCACAGTCCTCAAGTCTAGAGTTCTAAGATCAAGGTTTTGGCCCATTTGATTTCTGGTTAGGACTCTCTTCCTGGCTTGTGGATGATCGTTTTCTTGCTGTGTCCTCACATGACCTTTTCTCTACTCTCACATGGAGATATACAGAGAGAGAGAGAGAGAGAGCGAGAGAGCGAGAGAGCGAGAGAGCGAGAGAGACACGCACACACAGAGAAAGGGAGAGATCTCTACTGCTCTGATGTGTCTTCTTCTCAGGTCTCTAATCCTATTAGATCAGACCCCACTCTTATGACCTTGTTTAATCTTAATTACTTCTATAAAAGCTCTATCTCCAAGTGCAGTCACACTGGGGACTATGCCTCCGACATATGTATTCTGAGGGGACACAAACATTTAGTCCATAACACAGCCCAAAGATCAGAAGGCAAATTCCAGGACTAGGGACAAGATAAGACAAATTCCGCATGTGTATTGGATTATTTTAGTAACTGCAAGAAGCCTAATGTAAGGAGCAGAATTGAGAAGTTTGGGCAAGTATGAGATTGGGAAGGTTAGAATGGAATGGTATGGTGAGGACTTTCACGTCAGGATTTATGGATTTTATTTTAAATGTGAGGGAAAATAAAGGCATTAAGCCAGTGGCAAAACAATCCGATATATATTTTAGAAACATCACTATGTCAGCTGCACTGAGAATAGATTGATTGTGCATAATCCTTCTACATGGAGAGCTGATCAGATTTGGAAAGCCAACAAGTAAAAACAGGCAAATATATGAACAAAGTACTACAGCATTAATACAAATTGCGATATATTTAAACCTGCTCTATTAATAAAAGACGTGCTAATAGAAAGTATCAATGAAATATTTTTTATCTCAAAAGACGTGCTAATAGAAAGTATTAATGAAATATTTTTTATCTCATCAACTTCTTACTGAAAAGGCCCAACTAAGGTAAAAATCAGCCAATATATTGGAGGAGGGTCAACAGGAAATGATTTAAAAGCAGGAAAACCAAACATAGAGTTCAGCATCTCTGAGAGTATCGGGAGGAGATCAAGAATTGGCTCCCCCGGCCCCCCCACATTTTTCTTTACCAGGCAGTGCCAGCCCCAGTGGTTAGATGAAAATATATTGGGGTGATTCTTGTCATGATGCCTGACAAAGTTCTATTGGCAATTTATTTGGGCGGGTTGGAGGAGTTTTGGTAGGTAGAAAAATTAAACCACCTGAAATTGTCTGGCCAATTCCTCACAAGGAAGAACAGCCACGTTCTGATGCCAGTGAAGCCCTTACTGAGGATGCTACAAATCAGTGGAAAGACCACATAGCAGCCAACCCTCCCCTCTCCTTCTCTCTGGCCAAGAGGAGGCTGTCTAGAGCAGAGGAAGCCAGAAGCAGCCACGTTCTGGAAGTGGGATGAAAATGTACCCACGAAGACAGAAAATGCTTGACCAAATGGATTAGGAAGAATTACTGGGGTGTTATGCCCGGGAGATCTGCCCAAGGCAGGCATAAAGCTTAGAGAAATGGAAAATACTTGCTATAATACAGACTTCCATTTTGTGGGAGAGGTTTTTACATTTGATTTTTGACAGTCCGATTCATATTTGGTATACTATCCTCAGTCAAGCGAAATAGCAAAACTTATACTATAATTTTAGTTAAAGGAAACTGTCCTAAGGAAATTATCAGAAATTCCAGAAATCTTCCATAATATTATAGTGTTATGTTAATAATACTACATAATTGTACAGTGTTAGCTGCATTAAGAAAAAGTGGAAATGATTGCATATTACAAAGCTATCTACATTTGTGCTCTACAAAATATTTTTTTGACGTGGAGTTCTCACAATACAATGATAGGAGAAAATATGTACATATTTACATATAGTTTATAAAATATATGTATATATGTATATGTATATATTAAAAAGAAATCTAAAATATATAATATAACATAGCATAATATAGTATAGTATAAGATGTAACATAACAATATAATAATACATAAACTATTATATATACTAATAGGAAACTTACTAAAATATTAACAATTATCTCCGGTGGGCAGTGTTCCTAATGGCATTTAAAAAAACCTCTTTGTATTTTTAAAACTTCTATAATGATCATTTTCGCTTTCCTATATGGTCATTTGCAAAATAAAATAGTACTTTTCTCATTGGAAAAAAATTAAACAACATTGAGATGTGGGAGGGTTGTATTTTATTTTAAGAGACACATTTCTGAGATATTACACAATTGAAAGTTTGCATAATTCAAGCCTAATACAATTCGAGAATACTTTTTCTTATAGAAAAGGCAATAGAGAAATGCAGTCCTTGAATATAGACTTTTCTAATCACAGCACATCTAGATGTATTTTTTTTCTAATTACTTTTTTTTACTTTATCTAAAACCAAACTATCTAGATTTAAAGTCTGACCTTTTTCTTAGAAATTTAACATACCTAATTGAATTCCAAAGTTTTTTCGTTGCCTGGCAGCACTTTTAAGAACCAGCACCGACTCTACTATTTAATGAATTCTTGGATGATAATGTCATAAGGTAAAAACGTTTTCAAGTTTTAATAACGGTGAATGTCAAAATAACAGCACAGGTGTTATAAAAAATTTCCTGGACATTCCAGTGTGCATTAAAAACAGGATATTTTAAAAGGTGCACTGAAATAAAAAGGAACGAAGTGGATATTTCTGTTTACCAACTAAAGTGACCGGAGCTTGTGACAGTCATAAAAACCCAGTATATAATTCTGCTAGTTCTTACATTAAAAAATTCTTAATAAACATGTCTACATTGTATATACTATTATTTTGTGAAATACAGTTACACTGCATATGTAGCACCACACAACACTCCCTCTCCCTCCGTCATACGCATTGTATCACTCTCTTTTCTCAATCAGATATCCCTCCCCTAAGTTAACTGTTTAACAGTTTGTGTGATTACTTCCAATCATTGATTTTACAATTTAACATGTGAATAGTATATCGTATTACCTATGAATAAAAAAAAATACAAGGTATATAAATTATTTTTCCTTGATGTATATACTAAAAATCACTTAGTTGTAATACTGTATTCAGAAAAAAAATTATGTACATTATAATGATTGATTGACTCAGAAATCATTTCCAGTGATCAAAAATTAAGAATTTAGTCTAAGAATAGTCTCCTCAAGATCAGTTCTTCAAATCTACATAATTACTTCTATTTGTTTTACCTAAATATGGACAGAGACTTGTTAACAGTATGCAATTTCACAAATTCCTGTTATTTGGTAATATTTCTTCTAAAAATAAGAAAGGTGGGGAAAGAAGAAAACCAGTTTTTCCTCTCCAGTTAGTATAATGTAAAATAGTCATTAGCATGGTATTTTTCTTGAAAAAATAAGGGCCAACTATCTACTGAGCTATGTTTACGCTTCCGTAGAAGAAATTTAAAAGAAAATTATGAAAAATACTTATATTGGATTAGGGTTAAATTATTATCTCTGTGAGATGATGGTGAAAATTTTTCTTTTGAAAAAAAATAAATAAATAGAACACAAAAACACCAGTTTAAAAAATTAGCTAAGTGTTTATGGAAAAATGCTTAATTACAAATTTCTCCCCAAAGAAGCATTTTTAAAACTTGTGATCCCCCTCCCTTAAAATGTTACCTCTTCTAAATCTCTCCTCTTATAGGAAACTAGGTACTTAAAGCAATTTTTTTTCTATATTCAGTGTGATTCAGATTAGTAAATTATCAGGCAACTTCTGTTTCAAGAATTTATAATTTCCTGCCTAACCTTTCAGTTTTCCACAATCATCATGGTTAAAATACAGTAATTCTACCAACAAAGATGTTTTATGGACAGAACACGGAAGTAATTTAAAAATCCAAAGAATTTCTAATGATCAAAGAAAAGTTTCATTATGGAAATAAGTTTATTGCTATTAGAGATTGATATTGATGATACATTCTTAATAACTATTTCCCAATCTTTTATATGATTTAATTTGGCTTTTTTGATGACGATCCTTACTTCGATTTTATTTAAAAACAAATAATTCAAATTATATCAGTTTTATAAGAATTAGAAAAATTTTAAGAAATAGAACTTTTAGGAAATAGGAAAATTTGAAATTAAAATAAAGATTGATCTGGGTTGCTGTCATCACATTTTTCAATAAGTCAACCCACAGTGACTCACTAGTTAACAGGAATGTTGTGCATGTGTGTGTTTTTACTTTTTTTTAGTTCTAGAAGAAAAAGGGTGTTTAACAGATGAAGCAATATTAAATTTCACTCAGAGTTACATTCGTCTTATGCACTGGTCCATGCAACAAGCAAGCCAACTTGACAGTTTAATTCCACATTAGGATAATGCTTGGAAGGGTAATCCCATTCATATGCAGGATAAGGATGCCTGCATAGTGGCTTTGCCCTGCAAAATTGTTAGCTGCAAATTCTGAGCTGGCATTATGAGCTTCTTAACTCTTAAACCAGCCTTTTCTTAGCATCCTATTGCCAAGAGTAGATTATTTGCCCCATAAGTCCACCTAACCTATTATATTTTTCTTTTTTAAATCATTTGGCAAATATACCCAAAGCATTAAAATCTGCTTTTCATATGGATTATCTTATTCTAGACTTAGTAATCACGTGTATGTAAAAGACACGGAATGAGTTATAAAAGGAACAATTTTGTACGAGAGTGT
>NW_006440645.1:12026928-12040033 GCF_000325575.1 Pteropus alecto | reverse complement strand
CGGAAGAGTTTTATTTTTGCTGTATTGAAGGATAAAAATAATCAACCGCTTGTTGAAGTCAAGGTAAATGTTCACAACACTTTATAAGGAAAATCAAAAAAGACATAAAATTATCTATTTACTTAGTTTTTTCGAAACTAGCACTTAAGTCTGTTTGTTTAACTGTGCGCTTAGCCCATGAGTTTACATAACAGGCATAGCTGACATTTATACTTTGCCACCGTGGAGTGATCAGACGTGAACCCAGAAAGATGAACTCTGAGGGGCTGGAGAGATGTCAGCCTTGCCGCCCTCGTTTAAATGTTGACTAGGTGCCTAAAGTTTCAACCTGACACCAATGAACAGAAAGGCCAAATGTTTTTGCCCTTAGCTCTCAGTTTTCCAAATGGAGAAAAATCTGCCTCGGACCTCAAGTTTTGGATGGAATGTGGTTTAAATGTCTGTAGATACTACCATCTCTTTCAGCTTAGAGAGGCTGACTGTCTCTAGGAAAAGGATTTGATGCCCTGGAATACTGTCTGGCTTCCAGCTGTAACTATCTCTTTGGGATGATTTCTTTTTTTAATTTCTCAGTGTCTTAAATCTGTTTACTTTATACTCTTTTTATTGGAGCTTAATTATTTATGACCCATTTTCTACATTATCTTTTTCAATTAATAATAACATTAATTTGACAAAAAATTATCTTATTTTTGGGGTCATATGTATAATTTATATCTTGATTATATTATTTTATTTTTAAAAAACAGACTTTTGTTAGAGAAGTTTTAGGCTTATAGCAAAATCGAGTGGAAAGTACAATATTCTCATATACCCCCTTTTCTCCTCATACACATTAACTGTATTAATTTATATTCTTATTCTTTTATTGGCATTTTTCAGTTTAAACATCACTGGATGTTATTGCCATAGATCTACAGGAGAATGTTTAAAATGGTTATAACTATAAGGATCATCTATACCCATTTATAGCAATCTGTCAGAAGCATCAACTTCAGTGAAGGGGTAGCCTAGAGCTATAAAACAGGAAAGGTTCTTGGACTCTCTTAAGACACAGCAGGACAGTTTTATGACCTGTTAAATGTCTGTCATGGGCAAAGGGGATCATGGTAGCCTGTGTATCGTGTTTTTGCCAACCTTGACCTATTGCCATGGGTTAAGAAGACCAGGTTTCTCTATACAAGCTTTTGCAAGAAGAACTTCCTCCCCAACTATTATAAACTTGTAATTATATGTTTTAGGAAATCTAAAAGACTAGCTTTTCTCAATTACTCAGATTCATAATAGAAAGTGGCTACACCTTATTTGAATAGCTATCGTTCTTGCTTTATCATGTCATATGTGAGTTTAGATGATATAAAAGAAGTCACTGTCTCAATCCTAGATGGTCATTGACAAGGGCTACATTTCGAAATAATAATAACATTAATGGCATTTACATTTTATTTGAATTTAAATTTTCAAGGCTTTTTACATACATTAAGTCAATTAATCTTCATATTATCTGATAGCAGTTATTTTTATCCAGCATTACTGATGAAGTCCAGAGAGATGAGTTCACTCGCACTAAGCCATCTGATTAGTAAATGATGGAAACAGGATTGAAGTCCAGGATGTCTGGCTCTAAAGCTCGTATCACATTCAGAGGTGGCAGGAAGGAGGGAAGAGGCATAAGTCAGTTTTGAGTCTCCCAGCCTTTTTATGGAAGGAAGCAGTCCACAATCAGGCTCGTCTACTCTTTGTTACTTCAGCATATCTCCAACATGTTGATCAGTTTTATTGACCATCTTGTTCAATGCGGGGTTCGTGACAACTGAGACTCCAAGAACAAATTCTCATTGTGACCCTGGTATTTTTCCCTTTTGAGGCTTTTTTTTTTTTTAAGAGACTGCATTTTAATCAAATTGTGTTTTTTGTTTGAAATATTTTTGAGCACATCATGTTGTATAAAACTAGTTAAATCAACCCCTCTTACATAGTGTTTATTGCCATTGTTTTTGGAATTACCTATGGGCCAAGTTAAAAGAATAGTCCCCCTTAGTTTGAAAGTGTATCAACCTTTTCCTCTTTTTTTGAGTTGCAGGAGATGTTCTGTGCTGCTCAGATTATCGTTAGGAGATTTTTATAATCTAGTTAGTTTCATCTTTAATGAGTAAGGTCTGTAAACACACAAAGAGAACTAAACAAAATAACAATTACATCTCTTACCGGTAAGCAAGACTTAAGTAGAACAGTAGTATTCTAATAAAACGAGACCTGAATTTTCACTAAATAAAATATTTTTAACATTGTCAGCATTTCAGAATTCTCCAGAAGCTTTATAGAAAATGCTGATGCACAGATCTCACCTATTATTCCGTGATAGGTCTTGAGCATTATTTTGTTATTTAGCTGTTGCACATATACTTTTTAAATGTACTTTATTTTATTATAATGTACATATTTGACAAAATGCACTCATTTTAAATACTCATTTCATATATTTAAAAAATGTTAATATCTGTGTAACCACCATACATCAGGATATATAGAATGTTTACTTTTTCCATTACCCTGCGCACTAAATCCACCTGCCTATCCCTGGCTCCGGGCCATCACAGATTTGCTCTAAGTCACGAAAGATTAGGCTTGCCTGACCTAGAATTTCACATAAGTAGAATAGAGAAGTGCTTTGTGTGTGTGTTTGGCTTTTTTGTTTAGTAAAATGCCTTTGAGATTTATTTATGTTGTTGTGTATATCCACAGTTTGTTCTTTCTTATTGCCCAGTATTATGGGTTTATACCATATTGTGTGTGTACACAAACACATATGTAAATATTTTATATATGTGTGTGTATGTATCTATCTCTATTTACCTACGGCCCTATCTACATGTGTGTCTATCTGTCTATCTATCATCTAAATGTCTTGTGATTTTTAGTTATTTAAAAATTTTTACCTACTCTATGTTAGAGAAAATTTTTTCTTATATTTCTTTCTAGAACTTATGCAGCCTTATCTTTATTTTAAGTGTAATGACCTGATTTGAGTTGACACCTATTTCAAAGGAGGAAGTGGTTGAGGTGCATTTCTTTGGATATTCATTCCACCATTCCACCACTATTTAGTGAAAAAGGTTATTCCTTGCCTATGGCAGCATTGTCAGAAATCAATGAATAGGATTTGGGAGGAGGCTTAGTATTTAGTAGATTGAATGGATGACAGAGGCAAATTTGAATTTCTTTGTCCTCTTTGTGACACTAGACAGAACCTCCAGAAAAAAACTAACATTGAAGTGGTGAGAATGAACATCTTGTCTTCCTAATCTTGGAAGGACAGTAGTCAGTCAGTCATTACTAAGTATAAAGTTAGAAGTAGGTTTTAAAAGTTATCAGAATGGAAAATTTCCTTTTATTCCTAGTTATGTGACATACAGTTGTTTTCATTAATGGATGCTGGGTTTTGTCATATGCTATTTCTGTATCTAATGATGTCATCATATGCTTTTTCTCCTTTATTCTGTTAATATGATAAATAATATATATATTTGAGATCCTCAAATGCCAAATCAAACTTGAATTCCTGGAGGAGGGGGAGCATTTTCATGATATATTAATGTTTTTAGATATTACTTAAATAAATTTCTAAACATTTTGTTTGATATTTTTCTATCTATTTTCATAATGGTCTCCCCAAAGGCAGTTTCTCAGTCACTATCCTCGATCTGGTTGTGTCTTTCCTGTGCTAGGACCCAGAAAATGCCAGAAGGCAGAATGTCTGGCACTGTCCATGGAGACAGTCCTGCTGAGATGATCAGGAATAGTTGTTAAAAATGGAGCGAGTTCCCTCTTTGATATCGTATGTCTATAAACAAGCACATTAAATATGTCACTTATCAGGCAACCAAGACCCATTTATAAAGAAGTCCGTGAGAATGATATCACTATTTTCATTACATGGGATGTTTTCAACACTGCCTGCGTATATTAAAAAAAAAAAAAAAAAAGAAAAAAAAAGAATCATCGTTGCTCAGGATGCACCACCAGGAGTTTTGACTTCATTGTTCTATTTCTACTTAATTGACTATGTATTCATTCGCTTCTGTTTTTGTTTTTACTCTCTTCAGGTGATGCCAGTGTAAACCTGCCTTCAAGAACCACCGCTGCTCCGAGTAAGTACAGTTACTTCTCAAACATCACTTTGAGAGATAAGTTGTCTCCTCCCTGTGAAGGAGATTAAATAACTTGAGCCAGTTCATATATAAATTGAATAGATAATCCTTATAATCTGCTGGTCGCCATTGTTGTGTATTCCTTTATGACATAGTCAGGTGCAGCGAAAAGAGGAGAAGCTTAGGGAGCAACAAAGTTTATTACATTTGGAGGTCCTGGAGATGGGGGTTACGCCACGCGGTGCCGCACAGGAAAGACACCAGGGGCTGGGGGCGGAGCCAGGAACAAGGAGCAGGGTTAGGCCACCACCTTTATTGGGGTTTCCACAGGAAAAGGAAAGCAGAGTGGGATGAACGGTTTCGGATTGGATGCCTTGAGTAATTTCGGTGGGTTTTGAGGTGTAAGAGTGGTTCCCCGTTGCTGGCATCTGGCCCTTAGATGTTAAAAGCAGTGGAATCCAGCGGGAGAATGGCTCCGGGACGGTTGGTTTGCGTATCAGAGACATGCGCCCGGCGGCCCGTGGCCAGCTCTTTAAAAATTGTCTGGTACAAGGAGAGGCAATCTCTCCCCAGCTAGACAGGTATTTTACAATGTCAAAATATCACAATATACAGAAAATCAAAAATATTTGTAATACAACCAATATTCCTGTTCTTTGCACTTTGAAGTAATGCCTTCTTCAGGCCCACATTACGAAATTTTATTCCCTTAGTTTAGTAAAATTTTTATTTTTGAATGTGATTTCAAAGGTGAAAACTGTGTAATCGACATGTCCAACACCTGGCCACGGTCCCCACTAC
This sequence comes from Pteropus alecto, assembly GCF_000325575.1. Classification (NCBI taxonomy): domain Eukaryota; kingdom Metazoa; phylum Chordata; class Mammalia; order Chiroptera; family Pteropodidae; genus Pteropus; species Pteropus alecto. The sequence goes on along the minus strand of NW_006440645.1, from coordinate 12,035,081 downwards.
ATTACACAATACGATTCCTCTCAAAAATTTTCCTGAGGGGATTTAAATCCTATTACCTAATACCAAAGGAATTATTTAATATAGTTGAAATTAACTTCTAGTTTAATTAGAATTTAATTTCTAATTTAATTATTTTTAAGAATATTAACTAGTGTAAAGTTAAATTCATTGCTACCTTGCATTTCGTGAAATGACTTCTTAGCAAAGTCTGTCACAGCCCTTTCTTGTAACCAACCCAAACTAATTCTCAATCACTGAAGAATAAAAATGCATTTGTGGAAAGGATATTGACTGACTCACAGAAGTGATGGATGGGATAGAAACTCAGGCTCAGAAAACGGATATGCCCTGAGGAAGACTCAGAATCCAGCACCATAGCCAGAACCATGCTGTGGGAGGGGACTGAGTAAGGGAAGTGCCACTGCTGTTGGACGCGGGGGGACTAATGTCATCTCCGCCCCTCCTGCGCTGGGCACTAGCCCTTGGCACATCTTTATCTCTGTATGTCTCAGTACTTCCCCATCGTTTCGCATCCCATATTTATGATTCTCTGTCTCGGAATGGATGATTTTAATCATAGGTAAATGCTCAAGCTGCCGAGTTAGGCAGGAAAAATGAGAGGCAGGCCATTGGGTGACTCTGCTGCAATGGTCAGTTCTCCCCAAACTGGGCGAGAGATCAGATATGTATTTGGAGTGAAGCTACGTAAACTCCACTTTCACTCATGCTTGTTGACTTCTATTAAGGGAAGAACTTCAGAGAAGTGTGTCAGGTTGCAACCCTCCCTGCTATGGCTCTTCCTTAAACAAACATCGTAGCACACACGCAAACTCTGGCCCATGTTTAAGAAACCATTCTTAACGTGCCGGTTTTCTAACTGTTATCAAAAACCCAGTTTGAAGAAGTGACATAAAGGAAATGTTTTAATTTATTCTGAATTTTATTCCTTCTTCCAACTAGTCTAGATTCTAATTGCTTTCGTTTTGTCCTCATAGAACCATCATAATAGTGTTTTATTTTCTGCCCTTTTGTCTTAAAATGTATTTAATTTTTTTTTGTCTTAAGATTTATTTAAATTTTTGTGTGGATGAAGGGTTAAAGAATTTAGTGCAAATAATATTAATTTCATCTAAGGAACTGATATCATAGCTCATCCTAAATAATGTGAGAAAGCTCAGATTCAAATATAAAGAACAAACACATTACTGTTTTCTTTGTGTAGTTTCTAACCACTTGTTATTTTAACAAAACTCTAAAGATGCGTAAGTTTAACTATAAATTCCCTGAAAAAAATAATATAAATTGTGATGTGTGTATGTCTGTAATCTTCATGAACCATCTAAAATACTCTTTAAAAATATGTGGATTATAAGTAGTGCTTAGAGTTCAGCTGAAACAAGAATAAAACATCAATTAATGAACAGTGAAGTTAATTTACTGTGCAGAAAATCATTAGGATTTGCAATGTCTAATGAAAACTTTGGACTTTAACATTGTAACTGCAGAAGTGTACATCAATAATAAAAAAATATAGAAAATGTACATAAACCAAAATAATAAAAAGTAAAAACTGTACTGGAAATCTGACTACTGAGAGATAAGTATTATTAACTTTCCTCTTATATACATTCTTAGATTTACATAGATGTTTATCTTTGAAATTTAATTTAATTTTAAATGATTTAATTTCCTGTTTTATTATGCATGTTAATGGATTATTAGCTCCCATGGTACACAGTTCTTGATTTCACTTTTCTAATTCCTCTAGTAAACTTAAATTCTGGTTAATAAATCTAATATACCTAACGAAAATAGATAATTTCAAGAATTGTCTGAATTTTCCAGTAAAACAAAGCCACTCTTTCTAGAAACTTGATCATAATTTTATATTATCTTACTTTAATTTTCCTCCATGGTGATACTTGTCTCTCACTATGGATAAGCAACAAAGCATTTAACATTTTAATAATAGCCATGGTATATAATATTGATAGGGTTTTTAAAAATATGTTAACCATGAGAGAACAGGTAGAACTAATAAAAATTAGACTGAACAGCAAAAGAAATATCAATAATTTCAAGCTTAAAAAGTTCAAATGGTGTATACATTATTTCACAATAACCAAAATATTTAAAAAATTATCATACATTTTGGGTAAATTTTATAAATCTCTGTGGTTGCTTAACAGCACAATACTAGTCACAGTTTTGCAGCAAAGAACATACTTGTGAAATTATTATTTGTTTCTATTAAACTTAGACGTATAGGACTAAAACACAGTAAACTTGAGGAGCAGGTTAGACTCTAGTACTGACATTAATTTTGCATCTAGAATAGCTGCTGCAGAGCTTCAGAATCTGCCCTGGAATTTGCAAAAGTCCTGGACTCTTTCACCTGACAGAGCCATTGGTCCCCTCATTTGGATTCACCCAAAGAGGATAACACTCAATGCAAAAAAATGTCTTAAAAGGATGCATGAACGTAAGGAATGATTGCTCAAGCTGCCGAGTTATCAGTTCTCATGAGGTAGAGAGACTCTGTTCTTACAGGAAAGAGCATTTTTTTTTTTTTCTGAATGATTTTGTGCTGTGTGGTTAAACTCACTAAAACTAATTCGCTCTCAAATTCAGAAGCTACAAGGAATTAAGAAAAGTGTGACTGCTCATTCCTCAGTTCTAAACTGAACCAAAGAGTCAACATGAAAGCCTAGAGAAATATACTCCCGGCTTCCACACTCTTTTAAGGAGCTAAAATTGTCTTGTAGTGTTAGGAAGCACTTTGTCTAGTTAAAATTGTATTCAATTTGTCATTATAATCACTTAATGAGCTCTTTCTCCTTACCAAAGCATTATTAGATATATAGTCTTAATTGAGATCTTTAGTAAGTAGATCAAGACTCTAAGTCTTTGCATTAAATAATATCTGCATTTTAGTTATTTTCTTTTTAGCAGACTATGTGATGTATAATTTATGTAAATTACCTAGCAAAAATCCTGATTTAAAGATTCCATAGGCTAATCGTTTCTTTTCTATTTTTTTATTTCTCGCCAGTAAAATAAATTTCATTTAAGTTTATCACAAATCTTACAGTAAACATTGTTCATTGTTAATTAATTTACTCCCTTTTAATACGTATAGCCTGATCGATCACGGGTCCTTTATTGAACAGTATATTTTTATGAGAACCAAAAAGAGAGAGATAAATAGAAGAAAGGTAGGAAGGGTGGGAGGGAGGGGGAGGAGAGGAAGGAAAAAAAGGGAGGAGAAAGGAAGGAAGGAAGGAAAGAAAGAAGAAACAAAGAAGAGTCGTAAACACATTAACATTATTTAAATGAACAATGAAGTCCTCTATTTGGATGAATTAAAGTTTTCTATAGTAGATATCCAAATAATAGATTACAAATTTTAAAAAAGGACTATTATGTTATCAAAACATGCAAGAAAACATAATGAAGTTAAAAGTCATTGTAGAGTCCTTTTTAAAAAGATGCTCCTAGGTTCCAGGATTAGCTGTTCAATATGACCAGCTATCTGTTTCTGTTCTCAACACTGCCAGAGGTGGTGTCACCCCCCCACTGTGGTTGATCTTCCTGTGACATCAGTCACTCCTCTGAATCCAAGGGCCAAGGCTGATGAAATGGGTGACTAAATTGGAGTTGTCTTCATTCTTTCGTACCTTCTGCACATTCGTCCTGAGTGTTCCCTCCAGATTAGACATTATTCCATGGTATTAGTTGTTCTGACAGATGCCTAAAAGCATTGCTGACTTTTAGGATCAGGCATCTCAGATTTTCCTGTTCAGTGTTACCTAATGTAAAGTGTTGTCATTGTTTTCTGATGAGATGGATCGCAACACAACATAATAGAGCCAATAGTAAATAGAAGAATGCAGAGGGAAGCTGAACGCTATGGAGGATCAGAAGCTGAGCAACCATGGTCATCATCATTTTCTTTCTTGTAATGGAGATGGGCAGGTTACCTGAATAGAGAGACTTGAGCATCATTCTTCCCAGCAAATTTCCAGTGTGGTCTTTGAGCCTTGAGTTTGTGAGCAAGCCGCTGAAACATTGTAATCTGTAAGGGAGGAAAAAAAAAAAAAAAACACTGAAATTTTTACAATGTCAATGCATTCCTAGGAGTAAAGTAAGTAGTTGATAAAAACTATCAAACCGTTCGATCTTTAGAACTATCGGGTTAGGATAATCAGTCCATCCATGTTAATTAAGCAAATGTAATGGGATACAGAATTAGTACAGAAACCAAATGAGATTTCTACCGTTAAATGTAAGGTTCTATTTAATTTGTTATTACAATCATCTATATAATTTTTCTTAAAATTTCAGGTAAGAATTAAAATGTTTATTTATATCTATAGGGCAATTAAGTTTTTCCTATAACTTAGTAAGGAGGGCAATTAAAAATAGGATATCTAAGTTAATTGTATGATTGGTGAGCCTGAAATCAACATTTTATAATTAGGAACTTGGTACGATCTTAATATTTTCCAGTTGATTATCTCATAGATTTTTAAATCTAAGGTCTGTAGTGAATTCCCATCATTACACTATAGTTAAAATTTTGTCATCTTTCAAATTTTAATAAATTCATTATTAAAAAAAATTTTCACAATTATTTTTAGAGCCAACAGTATATCCATGTATATCTAGTGCTGTTTGTTGGGACATAGATTGAATCAAGTCAAATATCTTGCTCTGAGGAAAATAATTTTTTCCTGAACAACACTAATCACCAGGGAGACAGGTTAAGAAAATGTGAATGAATCCATGAAAATCCATCACCGTGCTGGGGAATCACAGAGCGTGTGTTACTTATGGGTATTGTCAGTACTCTCATCTTTGTTTACAAAGGACACATTATAATTAGAATCAGATAAAACAGATTTGGCTAATTTGCTCTACAGCTCTACAAATTAGACTAGTTTGAAGTCTAATGAAGATAGTAAAAAAGTGCCATTGTATTGTATTTCTTCATCATTTTCTGCTTGGGAATTGTGATTTTTAAAATGACTACTTAGCCTATCATGCAACGCCAGGAAAAAAATATGATCAAACCTAGCATCACTGAAAGGGCAAAATAGCATCATGTGTTACATAATGTTCTGTCCGTCCAGTATTTTTGATAATGAATAAAATATTTAACTGAAATCTGATTTATGAGGAAGGAATTAGAAAAATCTATATGATTTTTTTATATAATATTTTGCTGAGACTCTTAAAAAATATCTTATATTCCACATCGTACATGGCCGGAAGAAACCTCTAGCATTATTATGATCGCCCATAATGGCTGCTCACAATAAATAATTGTTTTCTCACTGTGAGGAAAAAAAAAATGCTCGGAATCGTTCACACATTCAAAATAATAGTAGAAATGGTTGCAAAGTCTCTGAATCGGCTCTCGGATTCAGAGACTTTGTAACCATTTCTACCATTATTTTGAATGTGCGAATTGCACGTCAGATTCAATCGCCCCATGTTCCTTTCATTTCACTTCCTGTGGCTTTACTTCCACCCCACTCAGCACCCAGTTCCTATTACAGTTCTATGGATCTCAGCATCAGCCAGGAGTACTTGAACCCCAAACATGAACTTCATTGTTCAGCCTCTAATGAAAGGGACTTATTATCATCCTTGGTGACTCCCTCACCTTTAAAACAGCCGCATCTGTTCTTAAGTAGTTTTGGGATTTTCAGTTCTCTGGACCATTCTTTTACTTCCCCGTCTTTGAGCCTCAAACTCATCTCATTTTCATGACATCTTAACAGAGGTCTCAGAACTTCCATTTCAACTTCTCTTTTCTCCAAACCCTCAGCTCCTCTCTCCCTGAACTTAGACACACATGTTCTATTGTGGATTAATGCATCCTATAGAGTGGGCATTATTGAGGGTATTTGAAACTTCAGATAAATAAGTAGGTGATATTGCAGGGTCGTTTGAATGTATATCATCAAGGAGAAAACACAAATGATAAATACATAGTAGAATTTTTTTCTAGCTAAAAATGTCATGTTTAATGTAAACAGTAAGTAAAATGCTTTCTTACCAAGAGTAAATGTATATTTAACTGCCTAGGAAGTAGGCAGTTTATTGAGAGCAAGGAGAACCATGAAGTCTTTTGCATGGTAAGTGGGCCTTTAAACTGGTTCTGTATTTGGGGAGAATTCTGCAGTATCAAGATTCATTTAAAATTTTATGTATCTAATCAGTAATTCTACTTCTGAGAGCACATACTAAGGAAATATCCCATACCATAAAAATGCATTGAATGCTTACGACAGTTTATTACCTCAATTTCAACACCAAGGCATTTTTATATACATTAATTATTTAAATGAAAACAGACTTTTCCCAATATCTCTATCACATTCAAATAAAATAAAAATTTTCAAGGCGAAAGCACCAGCATATTAATGATAATAGTCTGTGAGCAGCAAGAGAGTGGGAGATCTGTATTTGATTCTTTGCATTTTTTAAGTCTCCTAATTAATTATAATGAGGAGGCAAAACATTTTGCTGTGGTTACACATGTACTTGACTGTTTAGAATAAATCTTGCAAATGGCGTTTTTAGCAATGCTCAGATATTCTCTTTTCTAGATAATTTTTTTTTTTTTTAATCTAGCGTATTATGCATTTATAGCGGCTTTCCTCTCAGTGTTATTTGTCTGGGATGGGAGTGTCCCTCTTCCTGCTCCTGTGTCCTGAACATTCATAGACTCAAATGCTCCCTTTTGGATCTGGAAAACACTAGCTACACAGTTTGATTCCTTTGGGTCTGGCCACAGGGCAGGACTGATGGCGAGGGGCAGGAAGAGCATTTCTTTGCTCTAGCATTGCTTCCTGTCGAGGGATCACAGTAATTTGATGTCATAACTTGACCAGGCTCCTAATGGATTTCAGATTACTTATTTTTCCACTTATTAGCATGGAAACACAGATTTAATTTTTAAGCTCTGACCCACCGCATGCCATTCTACTATGTATAGAGATATAAAATTTTATATAAAATATGATTTTTAAATGTTTATTTAAAAACCAGTTAGATTTTTACCTCTCCTTCTTTATTTTTATTTGCCTATATATGTAAGCAATTCTCTCTGTTTACAGACTTATAGAACTGTCATGTAAGTCATATTATTGTAATTGCTATTTCATATTGGTAAACAGACTGCTTTCATCATAATATAATGCATTAAAATCTCTCATTTGACTCAACTCAGGAAAACGACACAGCAGCTTTTATGCAATATCCCAGAAAAGCTTAAATGTTTTGCAGAAGAAATGAGTTGCTAAATATTATGATTAAATCAGGATTTTCTTGTCAGACATTAATTAGCTGAATATGGGAGTAGGTGAGTGGTCAGACTTGCTCGTCAGTTCCTAGCCATTGGCTGTAGCTTTAGGGAGACAAGAATCCTATATTTTAAACCCAGAGTGAAGGAAAACTGTGAAGAGAGGGATAGGCCTTTCATAATTGCATGGTTTAAAACATAAACAAAACAAAAACCTCTGTTACTTAAGCTGTCTTGGCAACGGTTTTCTACTAGGATAATTATCAATTTAGGATACATGGTTGGTGTGGAAATCAAATGTATTTGCAAGATATGTCCCGTATGGTCACTGGTGACTGAAAGCATTGTCATGTTCACGTTGGCATTTATCAACTCTAAGGTGAAAAATAACTCTTGTAATATAATTATTTCTGCAATGACTTTATGACAATAGAGTTGTTACACGGCTTGTGAAATTTAAAATATAATTCTCTAATGTTCAATACTGACACATTCTATATTAATTCTTTTTGATAAAAATTTTATTTGGTCACAGAGGGACCATGTATATCTTTCTTTATTTTTTAATTAATTAATTAATTTTTTATAGTGACACTGGTTAACGAATTCCGACAAATTTCAGCTGTACATTTTAACAGTAAGGCATCTATGTATTTACATTATGTGCTCACCTCTCATAGTTAGAATTCTTTTTGTCACCACTTATTTGACCCCTTTTACCCCATTTGCTCCCCCTCCCCCCGATAACCATTAGTCTATAGTCCATGTCTATGAGTCTCTATTTGTCTTGTTCATTTATTGCTTTTAGGTTTCTATCCCATATGTAAATGATATCATGTGC
>NW_006440645.1:12023841-12026647 GCF_000325575.1 Pteropus alecto | reverse complement strand
TGTACCAATTTGCAATCCTTCTAGCAGTATATGGGGGTTCCTTTTTCTCTACATCCTCTCTAACACTTGTTATTACTTGTCCTATTGGTAACAGCTATTCTAACAGGTATGAGCTGGTATCTCATTGTGGTTTTGATTTGCATTTCCCTAATAGCTAGTGATGTTGAGCATCTTTTCAAGTATTTGTTGGCTGTTTGTATGTCCTCTAGGGAGAAGTGTCTGTTCAGGTCCTTTGTCCATTTTTTGATTGGATCATTTGTTTTTTTGTTGTTATTGAGTCATGTGAGTTCTATGTATATTTTGGATAGTAGGTTCTTATCAGAGGCGTTGCTTGCAAATATGTTTTCCCATTTGGATGGTTGTCTCTTTACCTTGTTGATGGTTTCTTTTGCTGAGCAGAAGCTTTTTAGTTTGATGTAGTCCCATTCATTTATTTTCACTTTTACTTCCCTTGCCTTTGAGGTCAAATTTATAAAATCCTACTTAAGTCCAAGGTCCTTGAGTTTAGTCCCTATGTTTTCTTCTATGCATTTTATTGTTTCAGGTCTTATATTCGGATCCTTATTCTATTTTGAGTTAATTTTGGTGCGTGGTGATAGACAACAGTCTAGTTTCATTCTTTTGCAGGTGGCTTTCCAGTTTTCCCAGCACCATCTGTTGAAGAGGCTTTCCTTTCTCCACTGTTTTTGGCTTTTTTGCATGTATATCTTTAAATTTTACACTTCATTACAGAGCCTACATGTGTTGATTTTATATAGCAAAATAAATATATAATGACATGTTTTGTGACCACAGGAAGGTGAAAGACCTGCTGAGCACAAAATTTTCTCAGAAAGAATAAACTATGTCTGCCTTCTGTTTGGGGTACACTGTTAAGATTTATAATGAACTGGCATATCTTACCTCTGCTTAGCTTTATAATTGCTTGAGATTTTAAAAATCAAGGCAACCTCAATTTCTTTATTTTACAAAATGGAGTTAACACTCAATGACTCTCTTTACAGATAATAAAAAAATTTAATATGCAAATATTTCAGAGTACTTTAATATGCACAAATTTCCATGCTTATTTACTTATAAATAATGAGAGAAACGCCTGAGGGATTGCAGAATACAAGAGACAGGAGTCTGGATCCCTGAATGACTGCGCGGAACACAGTCACCATGGCAGCCCTGCACTGCCCACTTCCAGACTGCATGTGGGAGAAATGAGTTTCCATCTAGTTTAAGGCACTGTTGTTTTGGTTACTGTGTTATATGCAACTGAACTTGTATTCTGAATACAAGGATCCCATTCATTTTGTCCACAGCAGGATTCTGTCATGCAGATAGTGGATAGAAAAAGAGTTAGTCCACTCAAAGCCCCAGCCCCCAGCACAGAATCTTAGTTGGGGCTGGAGGGACAGCATAGGGAGTAAGTTCTTTTGGGCACACAAAGACATTTTAAAATTGTGGTAAAATATATATAATCTAAAACTTATTATTAGCTATTTTAACTGTACAGGTTAGTGATATTACATATATTTATTTGCATTTTTTTGCAACCATCACCACCATCCATCTCCAGAAATTTTCCATCTTCCCAAACTGAAACTCTATACCCATTCAACACAAACTTCCCTTTCCCCACTCCCTCCAGCCTCAGGCAAACAAAATTCTACTTCCTGTCTCTATGACTGTGACTACGCTAAGTACCTCATGTAAGTGGAATCATACAGTATTTGTCTTTTTGCGTCTGACTTGTTGCACATAGCATACCATCCTCTGTTCCTTGCCAACTTTTTGGTAAGTATATGTTTTCATCCCTCAAGCAAACTTTACATTATTTTAGTTGTAGATTGAAAGCCCAACTTATTCACTAATGATTTTTTAATTATGTTTTGTGTTGAATTGGGTGCCCCCATTGATATGTTGCGGTCCTAACACTCAGTACCTTAGAATGTGATTTTATTTGAAGAGAGGATTTCTACAGAAATAGTCAAGTTAAAATGAGGTCATTAGGGTGAGGCCTGTTCTAATTTGACTGGTGTCCTTATAAAGTAGGGAAATTTGGAGATAGAAATACACACACATACACACGCACACACACATATGTGCACATGCACACGAAGGAAGCCATGTGAACAGAGATGTGGTGATGTTTCTACAAGCCAAAGATTTCCAGCCAACCACCAGAAGCGAGGGGAGAGGCAGGGAGCAGTTTCTTTACATAGCCTTCAGAAAGACCTAAACCTGCTGATACCTTGATTTTGGACTTCTAGACTGCAGAACTGTGAGACGATAAGTTTGTGTTTGTTTTAGCCACTCTGTGGTTCTTTGTTAAGGCAGCTCTAGCAAACTCTAATACAAATTAGATGGCAGAGCTGAAAAGGAGAAAATAGAGAGGGACTAATTTCGTTGTTGATTTTCCTTTAACATAACCACTTTGTTCCGACCAAAACTTTTGTTTACCTTCTGCACATGATTCAAATTAAAAACAACAACAACAACAACAAAAAACAAAAAAAACCCAATGATTTGAGTCACTGTCTCTTTTACCTAGGGTTCATTACCTTCAATACTGAATTTGGTGGGTGATGGAAGGTAACTCCTGTCTGACCCGTTGTTGACACATTCACCACTGGAGCCTCTGATGATTAACGCCACTCATCAGGTCAGCTCCTTCCTGCTCAGGCATCATAAAGGTCTCCTGCAGCTCCCAGCAGTATCATACTAATTCAGTGCCCTAGAAAAATTAGCGACAGGAAACACACCTTTGTAATTTTCTTCCTTTATAGATAGCATTATTCCTTCAGTAAGGATAGCG
>NW_006440645.1:11971916-12023777 GCF_000325575.1 Pteropus alecto | reverse complement strand
TTTCCCTTTAGTCTTAAAAATCAATCAAAATGAATGCACATACAATTAACTATCCTACTGAGACAAGGGATATTTCTTTTACTTTGGAACTCTTGTGATTTCATCTCAGAATGAGTCTATTGTGCAGGCTTTTTTCTTTTTCTCTTTTCTTTCTATTTTTTAGGAATCATTTAATACATTTAATGTGCCTTGAAGTTGCCATTGGAGAGGGTGGAACAACAGATGGAGTATGAAAGAGCCTATGCCACTGTCTCTTTTTTCATCTCAAAAAATACTTTTTCCCTTAACAAAACAGTGTTTAATTCTATTTGAGTGTGGAATTTGGGACTTTGTATTTTCCAAAGGTAAATACAAAAATTGAAAACCAAAGATATTGCTATGTATGAAAGGCAAGTATATAGAAATCATAATTTCTTAATATGGAAGGACTTTCATCTCAGACATCCTCTGAAGTAGTATAATGCATCTTCTTCAAAATTGACTGGAATTTTAATGAACATGGACTATAGTAATTTAAGAGCTTATAATTTTTATGATGTTGCAATTGCTGTGGGGAAAAAAAAGAAAACATCAAATAAGCTGACATTTCTCCTTCCTTTAACTCCAAATAAATAAAATTGGAAAAAGTATCTCTACATAGACAAAAATAAAGTGATAAAAAATAGTTTTAATACAAACAATAACAGGAAAAGCATTCAGAATTAAACAAAAAATTTAGAGATGAGGCAACAATTAAATGAGTAAACATATATCAGTATATTTAACACTATACATAAAATTAAGAAACATTATGTTTTATAATTTCATTATATAGCAGAAGTTTATCATGAGCCTAAATTGATCTCTTGCTGGATTGCAAACACTTCTGGCCTTCTGGAAATGAACTGACAACTGAGAGATTAGAAGTCCCTTGGAAAGAAATAGTCAAAGTCTTGGGGAAAAAACTCCCCAAGGGATTTTGTCTTGCACACATGCCTAGAATCACAGGGCTACAGACTTCAGAGTCTCTCGGTTTTATAGATGTCAGCTGTTATTAAAATTTACATTTGTTCTTCACCTTGAATATACCATGCCTAGTCTCCCATGGGCTCATAACTGACTTTCAGATTGAGACAAGGCTATAAATAGGAAGTGAAAATTGTGTTTTTGTTAAATTTTAATGATACATATAGAGAAAAATTAGTATCATTTTGAAACCCATATAACATAGTAGAACTGAAAGATATAAAAGAAATATTTTTTGTGTATTGACATAGAACACAATGCTGTATTCAAGACCCGTCAGCAAGCAATATATTCTGGCCGTCCAGGATCCGGCACGCTTTTCCCAAAGACACAGGCAGGGTTAGTCTCATTGTAGTACTCCTTGTAATAACAGTGTGTTATTACAGTGCCTCCCCACAATGGCAAGGGAGGCAGATTCTAGAAGCAAATGTCAACAAATAGTTGAATTTATGTTTCGTAGAAAGCAGTTCAAATCGAATTCTGATGAGTCTTTGAGCACATTCAGGGACCAGTAGCTTTAATAAATGAGAGTGGCCAAGAAAAAATATTTGTATTGTGAAACGAGTATTTTTCCTTTACTAATTGATTTTAAAACTGCTGCATTTAATTCTATAATTTCTAATTTTCTCTAAACTTACTTAAAAAACTTTATTTGTTTAGAATAGTATTAGGTTTACAAACAATTGAGAGAAAGGTACAGATATGTCCCAAATAACCCCTGCCCCAACACGTACATAGCTTCCCCCATTATCAACTTTATGCACCAGAATGATACATTTTTTTACCAAGAATGAACCAATATTGACACATGTTAATCAGCCAGAGTCTATAGTTCATCTTAGGATTCATTCTTTGTGTTGTACATTCTATAGGTTTGGGGAAATGCATAATGTCATATATCCATCATTATAATATCAGAAAATACAGAGCATTTTCACTGCACTAAAAATCCTCTGTACTCTGCCTATTCTCTCTGTTCACCACCCCTGCAAACATTGATTTTTATATTGTTTTTTTTCCAGAATGTCATATAGATGAAATCATACAGTATGTAGCCTTTTCAGATTGGCTTCTTTCACTTAGTCATGTACATTTAAGGTTCCTCCATGCGTTTTCATGACTTGATAGCTCATTTCTTTTTAGCATTGAATGATGTTCATTGTCTGGATGTCTCACACTTTATCTACTCATAAAACAGCTCTAAACATCTACGTACAGGTTTTTGTGTGGACAGAAGTTTTCAACTCCTTTGGATAAATACCAAGGAGCATGATCACTGTATCTCATTGTCAGAGTTTATTTAAGTTTGTAAGAAATTACCAAACTGTATTCAAAAGTGGCTGTTCCATTTTACATTCCCACCCTTTCTCATTCCTCAAAATGAATGAGAGTTCCTGTTGCTGCACATCCTCGCCAACATTTGCAGTAGTCAGTGTTCGCATCTCGCCATTCTGAATGTTTGGGATCAGTGTAGTGCTTTTTAGTGTTGTGTTCATGTCCACCTAGGTTTGAATGGTGCCAAAAGTGGTGATTTGTCTTAACTGTCTAGTTGTTTTGATGTCGTGCAAACACGTTGTTAAAGGGATTCCATGTATATGCTCTCCCATGACTAAGTTGAGTTATGCATTATTTATATATAATTATATATATGTGTATATATACATATATACACACATATATATAATTATATATAAATAATGCATAAATTTGCCAGATATATCTATATATACAGTTGACCCTTGAACAACATAGGTTTGAAATTTTCAGGTCCACTTATATTAAGATTTTTTTTTAATAATGTAAATGTATATTTTCTTCCTCGTGATTTTCCTAATAACATTTTCTTTTTTCTAGCTTACTTTATTGTGAGAATACAGTGTATAATACATTAAAAATATATATTAGTTGACCATTTATGTTAATAGTAAGGCTTCCAGTCAACCCTAGGCAAGTTAGTAGTTAAGTTTTGGGAGGGTCCGAAGTTATACATAGATTTTTGACTATGTGGGGATCAGCACTCTTAACCCCTACATTGTTCAAGGGTCACCTATACGGAGAAATTTCATATAAGACATATTAAATTCTAAAAACTGATTTTATCTACTAAGTTGAGAAATTTTGGTTCATGTATTTAAAATAAGGACGTAAACATGCAATTTTTTGTTCAAACTTGACAAATTTTAGCTGTAATTTCTTACCCATATATAATATTCTCTAAAAGATGCAGTTTACTTCATCAAGGCAATAATTTAACTACTAAGGTCTTTAACCCCAAAAGGCCAAATATACTAAAAAGAAAAAGTACCTACAAAGATTGCAAACAAATTTTTTAACACCGAGTAAAAAAGACTGGCTATTAATATTATTCTTGTTTTGTTTTTGACCTGTTATGTTGAGCAAAATAACATGAATGAAGTTCTAGCTGAGATTATTTTATTCAAGCAAAACCAGAATTAGAAAGGATGGTGATACATACATCATTGCCACTGTTACAAACAGCTTCGAAAATTTAGCCTCAGTTGAGTGTATTAAACTCTATGAATGACTGGGCAGGCAAAATTATAGTCCACCAGGATAATTATAGTTCACAGTCATATCTAATGGGATCTGCATAAATCAGGGCATTGTTTGCCACAAAGTGTATTTATACTTGTCAAATGATTGTAATTGGACATTTACAAAGGACCATTTCAATTTATAAACATGACTTTTTAAATGAATATTTATAAAGCACTTGTTAAAGAAAATAAATTCACTCAGGTAATTTTGAACTGTTAGTTTACAGCATGTAATATAAAACCATCTTTTACTAAGGAAACCATCTACTAAGTGTCTGTTGATGATAAAACTCAAAATTAGATATAGATATAGGATCATCTCAGCAGTTTACAGGGTAAAATATTTCATAATATCTATGTATCATCAAAAAACAGTAGCATCAATTGAAATTCTAAGTTGTGGGGCCATATTTGTGGAAGGAATAGTACCAAGGCAGTACATATTGGCACGCTGATGCAACCCCGAACCTGTACAACTTATATAAAACCTGATTGGTAATTCTGCCTATATTGTAGAACTTTACCAAAAAGACGAATGATAATTTATTACAAAAATTATCAGGAATTTGCAAGTTAATTAAGGCCTTTTAACTACCACATATTCTACTTTGGAAATGTCATATTTTGGATTTGAATTTTTTTCATCGTTTTTAGTATTACTTCCTTCATTAGTCAAATTAACATTACAAAACAGATCTTTGTCATAGAGCCTTTGACTGTTATGAGCATTACCTGTTTTGGAGTGTAAATAACTTGTTTAAGGACCCGATTCTTTCAAATCTTTCACTAGCTACCTACTCTGTGGCTACTTCTGTTAATCTGATGATTAGTCTGTATATCATGGATGACATGACCAGAAAATGCACACTTTCATTTATTGCTGGGTCATGGCCCATAAAAACTCCTCCTAGCTTCTGGGAAAGTCTGGGCCACCGGAAACTAAGATGTCTCCCCCAAAAACGAACGCACAACAGAGAAGCTTTTGTGGCCTCTTCTTGCATCCTTCCTCACATGGGTTCAGCCTGGTTCCCTTTTGATGGTCCAAGGTTGACTGTCTCCTCCCATAACTCAGGTCTATACAAACAAGCAGCCGTTTGAGATGGAACAGGGCATCTAAGGCAAATGGTGTGAGTCAAGAACAAATGGTCCTTTCGGTTCTATGTATAACCTCTTTATCCTTATCGGGAAAACTTCCTCTTCTACCCAACTCTACCCATGTATAGTGGTTTAGTTTTATTATTGAGAAATGCATTTTCTGCTACATGTGCACCAAAACTTTATCTCTTCAGGAAGAGAGACAGTTTTGAGTTTCCTTCAGAGATTAAAATGTCTCCCACCTCACCCTAACTCCTTCCTTGTATCAGAGATTGCTTGTTTCTCTCTAATAAGACCATGTGCTTTCATAGTTGTAATTAGCATCTTTCTGTCTTCTTACAACATCTTTCCCGTTTGGATTTGACTTCCTAATTTAATCTCATCATTCAAGATTTGGTTAAATCAAGATATTGTCTTCAAATCTTTTCTTCTTATTCACAGTTTCTATCAGAGTCTCTCCTCTGAAGTTTCTTCATATGCTGACCAAACTTTTATAATATTTTAAATACAATATTTGCAACTTAATTATGGGATCCTATATCCAGAAGCCTGGGTGTTAAACACTATTTTCTCAGTGCCTATATCTAATCAGCCCATTTTCAGTATATAAAGGGATTATAACTTTTATGAAAGCCTTGATTCCTCAGAAAAACATCCCAACTATTTTAAAACTTGAATATAGTTCTTATATTATATTAACTGATTGAGGTAATTTGTCTAAGTTTGCAGATGATGAAAGAAAAACACCTGAGATACACACACACACACACACACACACACATGCACGCACGCACGCACACACGCAGAGGGCTAGAAAGGAAACTTAGATCATGATATCTGTCTGAACAAAACCTTCTAGTGCCTTCCACATTTCAGTCTGTAGTCATCTATACATCTTTCTATAGTCTCTCCTGTCTTACAAGGAATAGAAGTCCTAGTAATATATTTATCAAACTCTCTTCAAGGATCCTCGAAATGATTAATATTCTATCAATCAGATATATTTATATGAGTTTTGAGATAGAAAAGAGTGAAAAAAAAAAAAACAATGCCTTCTTTTGCTGTTGTGATACGCGAATACGTGTGCTTCCCAGACATGACATTTTGCAGCAACTTCTAGGTCCTTCCTTTGTAAGTGCCCTGGGACAGCATTACAATTAAACATTCAGGATGTCAAAGGAGGTGGCTTTTATAGAAGCACTGCAAACACTGAGGGGAAAAATAATCTATATTCACAGATTTATTTTTATGAGGACAAATCCCTGGCCTCTCCATATTGACAAAAATCTCCTATAATTATCCTGCTACCAGGTGACTGGCTGGTTCTCCTGGGACATTAAGCCCTATTAGTGAGTCAGTGTTGACCTTTGCTGTTGGCTGGTTAGACATTCGGCAGCAGTGGTGGTGGCAGGTGATCCTTGCTAAAGGAAAGTTCATGTGTAAAGCCTGTGTACAAACTTCACCTGAACCACCATGGCCACACTAAATGTGAGCCAACTAAGCAAGTCCCAAACTTGCTTAGGGTAGCAAAAAAGTTATCAATAAGGCCTTGTCAGCTCACATCTCGGACTTCCATTTTGGGTCTATTTCCTGGTACTATTGTTAAAACACTGTATCCTTTAGTGTCTGGCAAAATGTCCAACACATATTGCTTTCTAATGGGGATACAAAGTCATAGGTCTGAATCTCAAGAGATTGGCTTTTTGGGGCCACCTTTTAATACTCCCAGGAAAATTATAGCAATTCATTACAGACAGTCTCTAACTCATTCATAAATGAAGATTTAAGTCACACAGGCTAAATGCTGGCTGAGAGCAAGGGACCAATGAATGATTAGTGGAAGGAGAAATTAAAATAATGCAAACTACAACTCTGTTACCCACTGTGGAAAAAAGAACCTAATAACTATACACTTAATATTTTCTTTATTATGTACATCTTTGTATTAGTCAATTTCTTATCTTCATTCTTCACTTACTAATTTACATAAAGTATTGGTGGTTCATATAAATTAGTTTTTAGGGAAAAAATAAAGAGGGGTTGCAACTGAATTTAAGGAAGAATTAATATCAACCAGGGGTGGATTTGGTGATCAATAGTATTTTAGGTTCCTAATTTTGGAGCGGAGGAGATTGGAAAATCTTTGTATGAAGCATATCTCTATTATATTAGAAGGATCATGTTGTTTTACCATTGCTGCAGGTTAAAATTTTAATTGTTGGCCCAAGTGGTGTGTACTGTACTACCTATTGTTTATTTTTGCACCCAGAATTACTCTCCTCTGCTCTTCTTTCTATAAGAGCTAAAAGCCTGGTAAGTAGATTTTTTTCAGATTCCCTATTATCCAGGTTTTAGTATATGATTCATTTTTGGCAATAGGATTCTATATTTTGATTTGAATCTTTAGCCCATATCATTATCTAACATACAATGTATTTTACTTACATATTTTTAGTCTCCCACACTAGAATGGAATTTTTATTTTTGGTCAGTATCTCTCACTACCACACCTTCAGTGCCTAAAACAGTATATGCACATAATTGGGGTTCGATAATATTTGCTGATTGAATGATTAATCAGTGAATGGGTATTAAAGCTAAGAGGAAATATAAGGAAAACAATGATTTTGTGTGGATTTGTACATTGAAACATTTTAAATGGAAGAAGGATCATCTCAGTCTCTTGATTGCTAACACATTGAGATGTGGGCTTAGCTAATGTTTCAGCTTCATAATTTTACAAGAATATTCATACCAGAACCTTCAGCATTCAAAAAACAAAAACACAAAAAAAGAAAAGAAAAACTAAAATGTCAGATGAATGTGAACAATAAGAGCATTTCTTAAATTTGTGAAAAAAAATATTTAGGAAATGAAACACATGAATAAAAATATGGCCGGTGATTGCATCATTGAATAAAAAGTCATTGATCGTACAGGTTAAACCGAATGTCACTAATATCTGTAGTAAAGACGAATGGCACAGCTTGTTGCTTGTAATTCTCTTATCCTGAACACTGGATGTTTTACCTTTGCCCTTCTGCCCAGAGCAGGGATATTCCCCCCACTACTGGTGTTTATGTCTATTTTTCCAAAGAGATTATCAACTCCTAAAGGGTGAAGTCCATGTATTGATTGTCTTTGTATCTCTTAGGATGCAGCATAGCTCTTCTCACAGAGGAGGAAAACATTTTTATTGAATCGAAAGGAAACATTCGATGTGCATAAATAGCTACCTAGAAATCCTCCGCACTTACGGAGTTCGAGTTCCTAAATGCTAGTAGCACATTGACTCAGGTCATATGAAAGTAGCACAAACTTGAGAAACGAAGTTGACTTTCAAAACACAATCATTAATGGTTGGCTAATTATTCTTCTCTATGGAGGACATGAGACTTTTCAGTATTCCCTTTTAATCGAGCGCATCATCGCAAAATAAATGTAGGAGTCATTCCTTTCAAGTTATTTATTTAATTATTAAATTGAAGCATTTTATATAGTAATTGCATTATCAGTCACTTGAAAAATTCTAGTATCGAAATGGATATATATTATTTTTAACAAAAACTAACCCCCAAAACTGCTGTCCAAACTTAATATAACATTCTTTGTTTGGATTTGAAAGAGGAAAAATGTACACACCCATTGATATCTTATTATTCAACTTTTGACCTTATTTTATTTAATTGTATATTTTATGTTTATTATGAATCTTTTCTAATGTGGATGAGTCTCTTTCCCCCTGTAGTGGCTCGTTGAACTGATAGCTTTGACATTTCTTCCTCAAAAAAGCATGCATAAAGTGTCATCATAAAATCTAATTTACAACTGTCCTACATTTGAATACAACTGTTTCTATACACTCGACTTAGTTATACCACTTGTTAAATAAATTTGAATGTCATATGTGAGATTTTTGTTGATGAGATGTATTCCATGAGAGACTCAATTGTCAAAGTGTTAGCTTCATCAACTTGAGATTTCAAAAGCAAAAATCAACAACGTATTTCATTTCACCTTTTCTGAAGAACAATTTTTGAATAACAATTGTTAGATAGCAAGAATTATACTCTTCATTTCAGAAAAAAAATCATTACTAAAATGGTACATTTTTAGTATCAGACCGAATGCTGTTATTTGTTATAGAAATACAACTCTAAATATCAGTTTTTAAATGCATGCAATAGATAGCTATAATGATAAAATGCCAAGGATTATTATGTTATTATAAATTTTCTGAATGTCACAGATCTCACTGAAGATATGTCTACCACTTGACAAATCTGTTACCAAAAAGTTTGAAATGACTGTTGAGCAATTTAGTAAAATGAGCTCTCATTACCTGTAATATATTAGAAGAAATTTGGGAGCAGAAGAATTGATTTCTAGTATTGGACCTTTAAAACATGATTTAAGTTTGTGAAGCCTCATTTCTTCATGTGCGAAATGTGGACTACAATACTCGTCACTTGACTCTGGGTTATGGTGAGCAAGCAATGTGTTTAAAGGTCACAAAAAGGCTTTGCATATTGCTGAGGTGCACAAACGTGAAAAGTAGCAACCTGTATCTTGTGTCTCTTTGGAGGAGAGCAGGTTAACGTTGGAATGCCTGCTGTGGAACTCCATGCACCAAGGCGCAGACCAAGAGTTTGGTCACCAAGAGAAGAGAGCCTCCGATTGGGATACAGAGGAATGAGAAAGATGTAGACATAGGGTGTGACCTCTAAGCAACTTCCTATTGCTCTTTTTTAAGCACAGGAGCTTCTGACCTTATCACATCTCCCTTCCCATCTTCGCTTTGGGCATCTCAAACTAGAAACCTCTGGACATTTCATAGCACTTCTCTTGATCTCACCACCAAATCGTTTGCAAGTCCTATCAATTTTACCTCTGGAAAATTACTTTTTATTATTTAATATAATAATATATGTAAAGCCTATATTAGATTAATATTTCATATTATTTAACCCAGTGTTACTTAATCGCATCATGTGTACATATGTAGCATATTTTTAGAATTTATGCATCTCTGAGTTCTTCCTAAACTCCTAGCTCAAAAAAATTAGTGATGTTTAAGTAAAACATAGAAATCATTTCATTCCATAATCCAATATTGTCAAGTATGTACAAAAATAAATGACCAAGAAATTCAGCTTTTCGTATAACACCGTTTTTCTTAACAGAGAATATTCATGCACTGTCAAGGGGATGGAAGAGATGAGTTAATATGTTTTTAGATATTTAATTTCTGTGATCCTATGAGGTCTGACAGTTATTAAGCAAGTAATTAAGAGGCATTATGCAATTACATTTAACTTGCTTTCATATATGATGTTTAATTTAAAATGTAACTGAATTATGGTTTTCATGATAGACATTTAGAGTCGAACTTCAGGAGATAGTGTGTACACTTAAAATATGACTTAATTTTTAAGAGGTTTTTTTTTACATAAAGAAAAGAAACAATTATGGTACTGTGGTGAAACCTTGTTAATTTCTTTCCTGAATCAAATTTATTAGTTAGTCTAAGTTTGCTATAAAAAAAAATCTTTGAATTTTGAATTTTTAAGTCTTAATAACCCTCTCAATCTAAGAAATGTAGTCAGTGCCTTAGGGTGTGTCCATCGAAGCTAATGGAACAGAGTGTAACATATTCTGTTCCTTTAGCCTGTTTTAGTGATAAAAACATTAAGCTGTATCGTGAGCTCTTGAAGCTAGAATCCATTCAAAAGTCTGTAAAAATAATTACAGTGTAATCTGGTTTATAAGCCATGGGCCGTTTAAATTTTCAATGTTATTTTATTATTTTTTTACAATTCTTGTGATGCAGTCGGTATCAAATGATTATGTGGCAGGTTTTAATAATTTAGTTTATGTCATGTGCTAAAATCGAATGAGAGTCACAAGAGAAACACCCATGCTATTTCCTCAAGTCCCACCTCCGTATTCCTCAATCTCGTCACCTTTAATTTGATTTTATTTCTTTAATATGTCTTGTGTCTGTTTTGAACTTTTCCCTCCCCTTTAATTTGGATCTCATTGCTTCTCAGTTTTGCTCTTGTATGAGCTTCAAAGCTTCTCTTCTTCAATCCATCCTTCCTCTGCCACTTCCTTATTAGAGCTTCAGTACTTTCATGTCAGTCTTTTGCTCAAAATCTCTTTTAAGCTTTCCTCCAAGCCCCACTTACAAAAAAAATATATAGTTTATAGTCTAACCCAAAAGTTCCACTGTTCCAACATGTGTGCACACACATGCGCACACACACACGTGTGCACACACACACACAGTCCAGGTTCAGTTGACCCTGACAGTTTTACCACTTGCCATACACTCCTATGTTCCTTCTATTCTCGGAATGCTAGGGTACCAATTCCAACAGATACTTACATTTCACCATTCCTGTGTTTTGCTAGTCCTAATACTGAAATGTCTTTCTTCCTTCACCTCTCACTCTGCCCAGCTCAATTTATTCAGTTTCTAGGTGGACCTAATCGGCATTCTGGTTCTCACCACAGACCTTTTTTTCCTCTGCCAGAAATGAATTTTTATCCTTCTGGCATAGTACTTAGCCTGCTTTACATGAATTAGCATTCTTATAATCATTATTATTTTCTCCACTACATATGAATATTTGTCAGCAGAGAAGCTCTCGTATTCATTTTTGTCTCTTCCTCCTTAATACTCAGAAGAAGGATTTTCATGGAGTTTAATATCAATAAACATATATTGAAGGCAGAAATGAAAGGAAGAAAGGAGGAAGGATATATGATTTCCTGATTTTTCCCTGCTCAAATTTCCTTTCCCAATTAGTAAATACACTTTAAAGGTCTAATAATTTATACCAATGTCCTACTAAATACATAATATTTCATTTATGAATTTGTAAGGAACCACATAGCCCATCCTCACTCACACTCCCTTGCTCTTTTGAAATTTGGTATTTGTGGGCAAGTTTTGCTTGTGGTCCCATCTGCATATTTGTCATGAGTCGAATCGTAAGATTATGACCAATTTTTATAGCCCTCTCATCTAAACTAACCATACAGAAATCCCTCGACTTGTTTTGCATAGCATTCAGTACAAAGCCCACTTTTATCTGAAGAACCAGTAAAAACACTACTTATTTTTTTCATGAATAGTTTCCTATTTAATCTTGACCCAAACATTTTCCTACTTTGAATTTCTTTGAAAATTACATTGAATCTCTGAAAATCACCCTCTCATCCTCTCACATACTGCTTTCAGATGGTTTTTAAGTTCTTTTCTAAATATATGACTGTCATGTAACAAAAGTTAAAAGAGGCTTTTTCCTGATTTTGTGTTTACTGCAGTATATATTAAAGTGAAAACAAAAAAAGCAGCTTAATAAATGCTTATTATTTTCCCCAATTCAGCTAACCCCTGCAATTTTATGTAAGAAATCTAAATTTATTGCTTGATTCACTTATGATTCTGACTTCACTTTTTGACTATCATTATAGAAGCAATTAATTTTTTAAAGGCACTTTATTAGAGACCATATTTTATGAAATATGGTGGTTACTTCTTTTTTTCTCTTTTGTTAAGAACTTCCCATTTAATCTGAAAAGAGCCATTGGTGACCCTAGTTAATAAGAATTCCTGCAATAATTGCATGAATTGGGTAATTACTGATAGGAACAGCTTATAGTATTCACGCTGGCTGGAAAAGTTTCTCCTTTTAGTATTACCAGGGTAGTTACATGATCTAGTAGGATTTTAGTGGACTTTTAAAACTAAAAAATAATCTTGCTAGGTGATATCAGCAAACTTTTTTTTTTTTTTGGTCAGAAAAAATAGAGTCTAAAACGACTGCAATATTTGTGTTCGAAGAATGACTATATGAAGAGACAGCCGTGACGGTGAAATTACAAAAAGACAGTGACATTCTGAATCCCGGATTAGAGTCTCTGAGTGATGCCAGGCAAAGTACTTTCCTATGTATGTGAACTGCCGATCATCTGTCTTCTAAAATGTGAATTACAGTTCATACCTCCTGGTATTGCCGATGGAGTTACGTAAAGTCATATATGTGAAAGTCCTTAGGACAGTGACTGGCATTGTTTAACAGTGATTACGGTTTATGTGTGCTTTCTACATACCATTTGTTCTTCTGAGAACTTTGTGTATATTTACTCAATGATTTTTAAACTTTGTTTTTAATATTTTACCACATCGTGGACATACCTGTGCTTTGTTAGATTTTTTTTTTATAATGAACTCACTTTTTTCTTTGTTCTTGTTCTATGAAATTATGGGTCCTCGAATTATACATTTTTTTTTCCTGACACACACTCTCACACACAGATTTATATTTAAATATGTCACTCTTACACTATTTTAACAATACTTTTCCAATATTAGCTTAATACACCTCATATACCTCTGGTGTTACACATTTCTGCTTTGAGAAATAGTGCCCCATGGGTTGTTATTCTTATCACAACTCACAAATCAGAGGGGAGGGAGTCGATATTATCAGCTCCCTCCTTTTTTTTTTACAAATAAGACAACCAAAGGAAAGAAAATATAAGTAGCTTTCTTAAAGCAACACAGAGATATATAAATGGCAGAGCCAAGTTTCAATCCCACATCTGCAAACTTCAAATTCTGTCCTATTAACACAAAGATAACACTCTATTGCGGATATATTTCTCATGAATAAAACAATGAATTTTTCTACAGGAATTATGCCTCATTTTCACACGAGACAAGTATGTGCTTAATTTATATTATTGTATACCTTAGTAATAGAAAGCATCGCCCTATCTAACGTGATCAAGAAAGACATACAAGAAGTAGTGATTTAACTTCCTTGTTTTGTCAATCAGAATATTTTCCTTTTGCCAAGAGCCCCAATATCAAGAAAAAGCAGACACAAATTCAATGATTTTCTTTAGGCCCTCGAAATCTTTCCTCAGACTTCTACTACCAAATAAAGGTAATTATTCTAAGGAGGATTTGGTAAATTTCCAGCTGAGAAAACTAGCCTGGAATACCTTAGCAGGAGATTCTCGGGTGACGCTGTCAAAGAGCGCTGTTGGCCATCTGTGCCAGGGGACCTTCTCACCGTTCTTGACATTGCCAGGCTGTAGAGTGCTTTGTTCTTCATTATTGGCCCACATACTGTGTGTACACCCAGCTAGCATCTTGTAAAGGGCTGCATGTCGGGTTTTGCTGAACACACAGTGTTAACTATAGTGTTCATGTGATATGCAGCCTCGTCAGGACAGATTGCTAGAAATCACCCGTTCTTTCGGGTCCTTCTCTAATACTGCCCCCAAAATGTTTGAGAACTCTCTTACTCGGTCTCTCGACCTTCTTCAGGGTAATCTGGAGAGATATTTGATTCCTGTGGTCAATTTGACTCCAAATTCCTGCTTTCTGCTCAGATATTTACTTTCTCAGTTTGACTTACCAGTTCCTTGCGTGCATACTCAAAACACTTTCTCACTTATTTTACATAGGGCCATTAGCACAAGGCCACTGATTTTTAAGAAGTCTGTGATGAAGAATTGATTACAATATAGAAAAAATTACATAATGTGTAATACTAAAAAAAAACAGCTTAATATTGAAAGCTAGATATTACTCTTGCTAAAACACCTCAGTATTCTTTACCCCAAGGAGTATAGCATTTATTTTTGTATTTGTGTTTTAACCTTAGCCTCTCTGCACAGGTAGATGCTCTGGCCTCATCTAGAACGTTTTATTATCTCTCTTCTCCTGGTGTCTACAACCCCTCAGGAACAGTTAAGGAGAAAATCACAAGCAGGTTCCCTGTTTAAATCTAAAATTCTCCTTTAAAAATGTCCAAACAAAAGCTTTATCTTCCTCTGATATAAATCCTCCTTCTCTAAAGTTTGACAATTCTGTGACTATTTACTTTTCTTAATTGACTTTCCAGTTACATTGATATAGTTCCCTCATGGAATGTTTGACTGTTTCAAATGCACTTCGCTATGATAACTATATACGTAGATTAAACAAATCACAGCAAACGTTGATTCTACACTCAGTCTTTATTCTTCATCACTGAAGAATTGGTGATAAGAAAATGATGATCGTCTACTCTAGATCCTTCTTGGTTTTGTCTCTTTCTTCCTGTCTTATGTCCCCTTCTTTTCTGAGATTTCTGCCTCTTGCTTGAGGGCCCTTAAAACTAATTCTTTGATAAAGAGGCCTCATCAACGAAGTACTCAACTTTTGAATTCTTGCAGTTGTAAGGTTGTAAATGGAATAAAATAACGTTGTAATGTGAAATTGTTTAGTACTGAAATTATCAGCTCCTAAAATTAGTTCGTATTCAAACATCCACCCTCCCTCTGCAAAACACACAGATACACAAGGAGGCATTTATCTCTGCAAATATTTTGCTAATATTTAGATTCTATGAACACCTCATGGCAGAATGAAAATACAAAGGAGAGTGATTACAAGGTAAATTTGAATATATCTTGGCAAAGATGCAGAATTTTATGAGTCAATAAAGTGAGATGTTGAGCAAAATTATCAGTTAAAAACATTGAAAATTGAACATATGGTAGAGTTCACATGTTTGCAATTGAAAGAACCTTGACAAAGATAACAATAAAGAGCTTGTGAAAGAGCATAATTTAAATAGCAAGTGATGAGAGGTCTGTGAGAAAACTGATAATGTCCTCAATTATTTTTATTAATAATTTTTTTTGGTAATTTTTCTTTGGGAGCTAAATGTGAAGACTTATATAATACCATACTATGGCAATGAAGTAATAATTATACAAATAGACTATTAACACTTGAATTATGTTTATTCAGTTTAACATTCAGTATATGTAGTTATAAAACAATATTGTAGATCAGTTCACAGCTCTTGAGCCAGTTCTGAATATAGTAATGTAGAGAGGCGATGGCAAAATAAATGAAGGAAGGAAGGAGGCAGGAAGGCACAGAACTCACAGTCACGTGACTTAGAATTAACATTACAACTTGTCATATGTAGTCTTAGAATTCACTGCCTGAAAAGAGATACTGTTTTGTAGGGAGTGAGTTCTATCTTTAGGCAAACATTAAGTATCAGAATTGTAGGTAGAAGCAAAGTACCATGATCCCTATATGTCATTTCCACCTTGCCGAAAACATGCATATTATCCCTAAGAACATTATCTCCATTACTGAGAAAGGATTGTTACAACAGTGTCACATTTTATTACAGGAGATACTTAATGGAAATTTCTGGGTAAAGGGCCTGACTCCTAGAAGGAGCTGAAAATTTTTCATTCTCTCTTCCTCGAAGATAGCAGAAGACTTGATAACAGTTATTTGTCCCCACCAATAAATGGATTGAGTTCATGGGTCAGATTTAGTCCCTAGTCTATTCCTGTTGGAGGCGGCCAACTATTGCTCCATTTCCTCCAAGTTCTCCATCCCTCTTTTTCATTTTTCAGAGGAGGAAACATTAAAGTCTAACTACAGAGTTTGACTTTAATGATTCCTTATCATTACCTTTGAACTTTGACCTCTAATTTTACTTGTACATGTGTTTTTTATGTCTTTCTAGTATAACTAATTTTAACAATTTGTGTATATCCTTTTGTACTGTATTTTATATTATGGAATTTAAAGAGAAATAAAACATTGATTTCTTAATTTATTTAAAGTCACTTTGACATGTAGATATCAGATTGGAAAGAACTGAAGCATCAATTAAAAGAAATGTAATGATTTTTTAAAAATATATATATTCAGACTGCAGAGAACAGAATTTTAAAAGAATTAAGAAACATGAAACATCTCCATCTCTCTTTACACAGTTAATTTTTAACCAAGTGTCACAAATAAGCATTGCTATCAGAGTGCTGAGTTTGTTGAAAACAGAAAATGCTTCTTTAAGGTACAAGTAATATACAATGAATCTGCTTGATCAACATGATTGCCTAGTCAAAAATTGCATTCTGCCAGAAAGTAACTGTATTTACATGGCTGTCCAATTGTAAACATTTGCAGACTACATTGAAGAAAAATTATAAAGATCTGACATCACTTGGGATGCAGTTGATTATGTGTGTGGGCAGCATTTTTATAGAATTTATATTGCATCAAAAATGCTGACAAAATCAACATTTTATATTATTTAAAAAATTATGACTGCTCTATGACAGAGTTGATTGATGAACACATTTATTTAATATATGTTTTGTAGTCGAAGGGTTTTTTTGAAATTATAGAGCTATATCCTGTTTTCAGCTATTCCTAATAATGTTAAGTCAACATCATTTTTTACTTTGATGGAGGAAAAAGTGATTTTAAGGAACTGTTTTCAGTCAGATTATTTTAGCTAGATATATAAAACTGTTTCTATAGGTCTCAGATGATGTAACTTTTTTTCTTCCTGTTTAGTCTGAGAAATTAAAAAGAATGCTGATTTTTCATCTGACTGTCCAGCCTGTAAGCTTAGGTGAAAAGTTGTTCTGTTTTCCTTTGGTATTTATTTATCTGGAATTTTGTAAGGATAAATTCTAAAGAAATGAATCGCCTTCTTCAGTAGTAGTCTCTTGATAGATGATGAAGGCTTTATTCTTGGTTCCGGTTATGTCTGAATGCTCATCATCTTCACCCCTGTGGGCCACTTTGCACACACTAGATACTAGACTGAAGCAGAAGCGTTTCCACTGGAGTGATTTAATAAAATCATGAAGCACTCTATTCATTTTCTTTTTCTTTCCTATCTTCAGCCTGAAAATCAGGAGACTTTTACACAGTGCTCCTTCATAATTGTTTGAGTTTCATGAATTCTTGACCAGTGGGTGGAATCGGGTTGAACACGTATTTGATTGGCCACAACCACATGGAAATGCTTGGATGGTCATGATTGTTCATCAGAAGAAAAACGTTAGGAAGAGTCTCAGTTCCTAGTGAGAGGTTTGGGTTAGTCAGAGATTCCATCACAGAGATCTATTACCCGGATTATGTAGGAAATTTATGATCAGTCTGTGCCTCCTGATATCTGAAAGGACAAATAGTTTTAGCCTGGAAAAATTCAACCTCATTACATACAGGATTAGAAGATACTTTTAGCTAACTGATTTATGTGCTATATTATTTAAAATGAATTTTTCTTCCTATTTTTTTTAAGATTCTTCTCAAATTCACCGTTTTTACACAATTTTTACACAAAACCTCTGCACTACTGTCTTTTTCTATAACAGAATATCCTTGAGTATGCCATCTTGAAGTAGGTATCTGTAGAAATTAAGCTGTTTCGAGCTGCAAATACTAGACAACCTAAACTCAAGTGATGTAAACATTAAGTGATGTAATTTTTACAGAGTGTAGAGTTAAAGTTATTTCCGCTTTGGTCAATTTAGTGTCTACATCAAGGGTGCAAGTTCTTTCTTTTTCCTGTTCATTCATGCTCAGCATATTGACCCTCTCCTCTTCTGAAAGATGGTTGCAGAGACTCCAGGAGTCATAGTTTCACACACGAGTGTCTAGAGGCAAGACAGGGATCACCATGTCCTTAAGTCTCGTTTATGACCTCGTTACCCTGCCCGTCACCGTAAGGCTTCCAACTTCTCATTGGCTGCCCTCAGGACACAAGAACCTGGCTAAGACTATCACTTCAAGAGGAAAATAATTACATAGTTGATAATTAGAGAAATTCCAAATGAAAATGTTAAATGTTTATATGGCCATCAGTATTTCATGGCTAAGACAAAACTATTACTAAAAATTGTGACTTATATTCATTTAAGTGAAACTGTTAGGAACAATTTGTCATCTTCTACCAAGTTATTGTCTGTCATTCGCAGGTTCTGTTATCTTTATTGTTATTATTTCACTACAGTTTATTCCTTTGAATGTTTAAAGTTTCTCATAATTGCTGTGGGCATTTATTAATATCTTAGGCATGTAATTTCTCCATGTGTAGGTTATCTGCAGAAACCGCACCAACTTTATAGATAATTGAGGCCACAGGAAAGTAAAACGAAAAAGAAACAGCCCTATAATATCTCTCATTGTCAATACAGCTAATTATCACATTTAAAGTAAAGCATGACAGTTGGAGAGAAGGTCGTGGTCCAGTTTAGTGCCATGTAAGTTTTGGATTTACCATCCATTTGGTTAAACCAACTAAAAATATTGTCATAGAATATAGAGAAGACAGATTACTTGTGTATGTTATACGTAAGTTTAAAAGAGCATCTAGGTATATATGATAGGTCTCATTTGAAATAACACTGAAGAGGATGCCCTTTCATTACTCACATATTTATATGTATTCCCATATCTGTAATTAGAGGAACTCCTTGCGGATAGAAAGTGCATTATGTTTTGGATTGTTTCATGTCTCCAGCCAGCCTTGAAGTAAATGCCCTTGAATGTGGCTGTTAGTCTCATAGGAAGTAGTTGTTAAATTTAGAATAGCTCACCAGTGTCAGCCACAGATCCATGCCTTCTTTATTGATGAACATAGCTTTAGAGTGGGTTAGTAGAGGAGCTCTATGTACCATTATTTTAATAGCATCACTTTTCTAAAGACGGTGCGTTGAGCAATGTGAAATGCTAGTGATCATGGGTCTCCTCTCTACCGAGGACAGGGAAGTTATCTTCTTTCATCCGAGACACTGAAAGCACTTAAAAGACATTATCTCATTATCTCTATAACATCTTCTGACAGAATTGGCTTGTAGTATAATTCCCATTTTATTGGTGGATAAAGTCACTCACATTATGGTTTTATAATTTAGCAAGGCGGCTGGCCTGCCCTCGCAAAAGAGCTTTCAGCTTTACTTCATTTTGGAAATTCGTTTCATTTATGTCATCACATTTCTAGTGCAGACCTGACCTTAGTGTTCCCAGAAACCCACTATTTTAAGTGATCATTTGTCCAATGACTTTTTTTTTTTTCCCTGAAGAAGTTTTTCTGAATTATACTTTATTTTATTTTTGACATGGAGGAGAAAAGAATAACATTTCGGATAACTGATAGAAATTAATTGGGGTCATTTTCTAGATTCAAATGAGTAATAGAACTCTTTAGTGGTATGTTTTTTTTTTTTTATATTAAATGGTTCCGGCTACTTTTAATAGTTACTTTAAAATATTTAAATGCATAACTTTTAAAAATCAGTCCCACTCAACTCTTGTCAGACATGTGCGAATTAAATCCATATGCTTCTTGTACATGATTCCCCTGGGAGATAATGAAAACTATCTTAAATTTACTCAAAGGTACGTAAGCAGACTAAAGCTATGACGACATAGAGCTTTAATTAACAATGCCAATTTAATGGAAACCATTGGATTGACTCAAGACAGAGGGTTGTATAATTATCAAGTTTTACAGTTATTCAATTTTTTTTTAAACTATAAGTAAAACAAATCCAAAATATGTTTTTGCAGCGGCTACACAGGTTCACAAAAAAATAAGAAGGCATCTGAATCATATATTGTCCAGAAAGTAATAGAGAGACTCCATAACTTGTATTGGATAACATTATTGACCAATCTATACTACAGGGAGTCAGAGGGCGAATACAGACAGACAAAGGGAACATGGAGCTGTAGTAATTATTCTGTGCCTCCTCTGTGTCTGAATTTTCCAAAGAAAATTATTTTAAGTACATTTTATATATGATGTATATTTCAGAAACTGGGTATGCACAAATATAATTCAAACATGCATCTGTCCTTCAAAGAGAAATATATGTATATTATTATAAAAATTAAAAATGAGGACCAGCCAGTACAGTGAAAGCAAAGCAGAGATCAACACATAATTCTGTGTACTTTAATTTTTTTTCTTGTTAGCAGAGATCTGTTATGGACCCAAAAGGGGCTGTTACATGCTCCAGTATGATAGAAAAATATGGAGTGAAAAAGGTAAAACTTTTTCCTCTTTAAAGCTAAAGTTGGAATATACGTTTCATGATGAAAGCTTCTATGCATTTAATGAAAACTTTGGACTTCACTACTAATGTAATAGAAAATACTGAAAGGATTTTTAACGGATGTTTAATTTTGACAGATAAATTATGATTGAGTTCTAAAAACTTGGGACCTTGATCTATTATTAGAAAAACGTATTAATATTTTCATTTCAGGACTGCAAGATTATAATAGATTCCTTTTCTACTCCAGAGAGCCATCCAATTAAAGTTTTACTCTCAAAGATAATATATAGCATTTTGATTTAGGTTCAGAGTAAGCATATATAATCTTTTTAAAAAAATTATTTTAAGATAAGGACCGTTCAATATAGTTTTCCTTTCTTATATTGGAAAGGTAGAAAATGATCTCATCTTTCTTGGAAATCAACCAAACTAAGGCTTTGGTACAGTCCCAAATTTATATAAAAATGAATAGAACTGTGCCAGTATATAAATGTGACCCAAATTGTCCTCAGGCTTTAGGATAAGTCATATGCCTAGAGTGAAAGAATTGCTTTTGAGTCAGAAAAATACTGATTATTATTATTATTTTTGTGTTGAAAACATTATCCTGTTCTGAAATGACTCACAGTACAATGAATAAAATACAACATTCCTCGAATATTCAAATAATAAAGATCAGTGTTTAAATATCTGCATTAAAGAAAGATTCAAAGTGGTGCTGTGTTCTCTATGTCTTAAAATAAGCCAACTTCAAAGGA
Organism: Pteropus alecto; assembly: GCF_000325575.1. Lineage (NCBI taxonomy): Eukaryota > Metazoa > Chordata > Mammalia > Chiroptera > Pteropodidae > Pteropus > Pteropus alecto. The sequence goes on along the minus strand of NW_006440645.1, from coordinate 12,002,464 downwards.
ATGTTTGCTTAGTGCCCCGAGGGTCAAATCTGCTGGGATCCCCTTTCAGACAGGGCCTGGCTGGGGATTCCAGAGATGATTCTAGGGCTCCACAGCGGAAATCTGGGAGCAGTGTGGCAGAAGCTCGTCAGTTCTGACCTTAACGTGCGCTGAATGCATCATTCCTGTGAGAGAAAACTTCTCTTCTGCCGAACTGTTCAAAATGCATTTTTCAGTGCGCTTCTGCTCTGCTCCACGCTGTCTGAAAACATATGCAGGCGGAGTTGATTGACAGCCCTCTACTTACGGCACCTCGAAGGTCAAGGTCGAAACCAGAAAGACTACCGCTCTAATCCACTGGGAGCTGAAAGCTACAGAACCTAATTTTTGTAGGTTCGTTCATAAATCTCTACTCATTGCCCCAAGAGGAAAACGAATAATGAGGGATTACATAGGACTAATGGAACTCTGTATAGGATAGGGATGTAAATATGGAAATGGCAGTCATGAATTCTCTGCTCTTTTGACAAAAATAAATCACGTTCGCTCAAGTAGTTCTTACAAAGATGATAAGTGAAATCATTTACCAAAATATATTTCCCTTTCGAGTAGGAAAATATATAAGGAACGTTTTCCTTATAATTGTATGAATGGTAAAATATAAAATTATTTAATAATAACATATTGAAATTCTGGCATAAACTGTCAACTGGCTCACCAAATATTCAAGTCAGTCACCATTCTTGTGTTTCTATCTGTAAAATTCCGACTGTACAAGCTTCCCTATTCCTTTCTCCTTGCGTCTTGTATTACTCTGCAGAAGACGTCTGGTTAACAAATTATACCCTGAAGTTAACTCACGTTTTTCCTTCTCTCTTCCTCCTTCTCCCTCACATAAACATGGATGGGATAGTAAGATGCAATAGCCATCTTCCAGTTATGAGGCGGACCTTCCCCAAAATGAGAGATTCAATTCGAACACTGTCAATCATTTATATTCCTATCTCCCAATTTCTTATTCCATGAGGAAAATTAGCTCCTTATTTGCGCCACTGTAGCGTGCTGAATAACTGCCCTCCCAAAGATGCTTTCATCCTATCCCCAGAACCTGTGACTATGATGCCTTACGTGGCAAAATGGGCTTTTGCCGGTGTGATTTAGTTCAAGATCTTACGATGGGCGCTTATTCTGGATTACTGAGACAAGCCCAGCGTAATCTTGAGGGTTATTTTAAGTGAAAGGGAGAAGCAGAAGAGAGAGGGTCATAGTCGTAGAGGTTTAAAGGTGCCAGGTTACACCTTGGAAGACGGGAGCAGTGACCGTGAGCCGAGGGATGTACACATCCTCTAGAAACTGGGAAAGGCAGGGAAACAGATTCTGCCTCAGAGCCTCTGGAAGGGAACAGGCTCACCGACCTGCTTTAGACCTCTGTAATCCAGAACTGTGCGCCAATGAAATCTGTGTTGTTCTTCTGTTACTGGTAACGTTTGACAGCAGTAATAAAAATCTAACATAGCCCCGATTTATGGTATTTCTAATATACCTCGCTCTTAATCGAAACAGTTGCTCAAGGATTTTTAGCTCTCAAAAACACATTCCAGAAAAAGCACCCAAGGGAAAAGAGTAAAGTCAACTAAATCTCCTACAGAAAATGGCTCTTCATTGTTCAAGGATTTTGTTTAACCGTTTATTTAATATGAAGACATTTTTAAAAAGCAGTACTTTTCAAGAATGATCCAGCTTGTTCAACAATTTGTTTCTTGTTTTGTTTTTTTCAAAAATGGTAAAATCACAGTAAACCCACTTTACCGAAAATGACTGACTAATCCTTCAGAAACATCCTTCAAATGTTATCCATTTACTTACAGTGAATGTTATATGTAAATGTACATTTTTTAATGTGTTAAGCAAAATGGTGTATGCATGCATATGAAACACTCTCTCTTCTCTCCCTCTCTCTCCCTCCCTCCTTCCCTCCCTCCCTCCCTCCCTCTCTCTCTCCTTCTCTTTGAGTTTGAAGAGAGAGGCTAGGTGTGTCTGACAAACTTCAGAGGCTCCCAGCATCCTATCCTTCTTCCCTCCCTCCCTCCCTCTCTCTCTCTCTCCTTCTCTTCTGAGTTTGAAGAGAGAGGCTAGGTGTGTCTGACAGACTTCAGAGGCTCCCAGCATCCTATCCTCTGGTGTACCTGTCTTTGCATAATCTCTCCCCTTGTGTGTGGACACGGCCTGTGATTTGCTTCTGACTGATAGACTATGACAGAGGTGATGAGATGTAGCTGATGAGATTGTATGAAATTGCAGCTCTCGTCTTGCTGGGGTCTCTCTCATTCCTTGTTGGCTTTAAACAGACCCATATGGTGAGGAACTGGAATGCTTCCAAGAACTAAGAGTGACCTCTGGCTGGCAGCCAGCAGGAAGCAAGCTCCCCAGGGATTAAAGTTCACAAAGCACTGCAGTGAAGCACCTTCAGCCTTAGGGTATTAATTGAACACCAGTACTTTTATTTAAAGGCCATGGCCAAGGTAATAGAAAAGAATATCTAAGCCATTTATACAACCCTGACTCAAGTCCAGCCTGGCTCCTTACATTCAGTTATATTAATTCATCCATTCATCTGTCCATCTGTTCATAGAAAAAGAAGGTGACTGAAGTGTACATCATCTTCTAGGTACCAAAGTGGGCATTCTTGATGATGCCAGTTGAATGACAGAGCCCAACCTCATTAATTTCTCATACCTTGCCTTTCTCTAAATTTCCAGGCCAGAACTAGACCTACTTTGGAGGCTTATAAGTCAGTCCTGCCTCAATATGTTACTCAGCAGCCAGTTACTCTGTGGCTAAATTTCATCCTGATACTGTTGTACAGTCCGATTCACGCACTTAGTAAGCTAATCTTTTTGAAAGGAGTATCTAGCATGTAACACTGTGAGTGTGTGGGGCTGAGTTTTGTAACGGATTAAGATCTCTCGGGTAGTCTAACTGCCTGCACTCAAAATTCAGCCACACTAGTTTCTCTGTTTGCTTTTGAGTATCTGTTTCTTTACCACTCAGGATAACCACAGTGCCTACCCAGGCAAACTGCCGGGACATTTAAATGAGGAAGTACATGGACAGCGCCAGGAACCAGCCCTAAAAGATGTTTAATGGATATCAGATGTAATTATAGGAGAAGTTTCTACTCCTGGGCTGCATGAGGAGGGGTTGTCCCTTAAACACTCTTGGCTGTTTCCTGTCCACTTCTTCCCCAGGAAGTGGAGGGAGCTATCCCTTTGCTAAGTATTGCAGGGAGAAGTGTGTATTCTTGATCCAGTCCCTTGCTTCCTCTTTTCTCTTGGATGCCTGGCTTTTCCCAGGAACTAACTTCTCTGCCCCTATGCTTGGGGCCATGTGTTCGATAAGGACAGCCCTGTTCCCGTGGAGGAAGATCAGCCATTTTTTAGCTCTGTGTCACAGGACAAGTCTACCTAATGCTGGATTTCAGTTTTAAAAACGTATATGTGATTTTAAAGAATACTTATTATGTATATATTTTACTAGTTAAGAATCCGTTTCAGGATTAAGAGTACCAGCCAGAAGATGATTTTTGAGAAAATATATAATAGCATGGAGAAAGGGGAACTTTGTCCATATCAGGTATTATAGGACCTACATCGGGTGCCCAAGAAAGGGGTAGTGACAGCAGCAGGGCCCGAGAGCGGGTGGCCAGTGGGTGGCAGATTTGTGCAGAGCAATGAGGGCATGACCTGAGCAGTCCCCCAACCCCTCACACAAATGGATGTGGCTCAAGAAGCTCCTGGATGACACACGCAGTCAGTGACTGGCAGGGTTTTCTGACTCTGCAGGTGCGTGGTGCACAAGGCAGAGGATGGCGACACCAGGGCCTTGATTCCACAGTGCACTGAATACTCTGGAAACTGAAAAAATAGAGACAGAGAGAAAGCTCAGAGGGAAACTGACATGCTGCATTTCTGTAGTTAAGGTGTCCTCCATCTAACACACGATGAATCCGACTTTTAATGTGATACAATTAGGCTGGTGAGGTTTGAGGACATTCAGGTAACACTTTTTCTTTGGTCTATCAACACAGTGAAGAAGTATGTGTTACAGCTATATGATGTTTTCGCAAAATTATCGTTAGTTAATTCTCTGTACATTTGCAATTACTACACATTTAAAGGGTCTACTTGATACGATGCTACAAATTTGAAGCAACATACTCGTTACAAATTGCATTTAAGATTTCAATATTTTAAGAAAGATTTGAGAATTTGTCATGTCCCTTGAAATAACTCGTGATTATCTTGGTAGTCAAAAAAAAAATAAATTTGAAATTTTAAGGCACATGTGAGCTATAATAGATCAGAGCTGGAAGATACCTTAGAGATAAATACTTCAAGGTTCTCATCTTATATGCAGTAGTTATGCAAAAGCAGTGTAGAGAATTAACTAACTTGCCCAAATCACATAGCTAGTTAAAAACATGCCTGAAGTCACATAATGGACCAATGACAGCAAACTTGAACCTAAGAGCACTCCACTACAGAGTGCTGCCAACTCCTGTTTTGTTTCTATTATCTGATAATTCAGAGTTTTTATTCACTAAAAATGAAAAATGGAAACTGACCTGAGAATGTAGAAAAAATAGGCCAGTTAATAGTTCAGTGAGTCAACTGAATGGAGTCTTATCGATAAAGGAATGTGTCACTGTGGTAATCAACTACTCTTGGAAGTATATCTGTATCAATCAAGCCAGTAGGTAATTAGGAATTTTCATGTATTTCATTTTAATTACCCTTTGTTGTGTTTTGAAAATTAAAATGCTCCTTCTAAGAAATTATTTCTTATTTGCATTCTTATATTTTGATTGTAGGAAAGTAGTCCTTAACCTCTTTACCAAGACATCTGTATTTAAATATTAAATTGTATGTTTAAAATGTCGTGATTCACATGGATATTATTTTTATTTATTCACATCTAGAATCCCATTTTAATGGTTAACTTATCTACCTAAATTCATTTTTGCTGAGTACTTCTTCATTTTCATTGAGTTTAGCATATTTCTCTAAAATTTACAGTATTATACAAAAAAAAAAAAAAAAAAACAACCTAGGAAATAACATTTAATTTTGAAGAATAAGAGTTGAGGCCATCGGGGCTATACGTTAGTAAAAAAGCTGTGTGTAAAGTTGGACAAAATTGATAGTGACGTGATAATAAGGACTGACACGAGCGAGCCCTCACAATGTGCCAGGCAGCGTATGTGTGTTCATTAAGGCCGAGGACAAACCCATGTGATAGACACTCTCGTTATCCCCTTACTGATCTCCACTGTACAGCTGAGGACACTGAGGTACAGAAGGTTCTATAACCTGACCCAAATCAAACAACTGATAAGACATAAACATAGTAAGTAACCAGACTCCAGAGCCTGAATGCTTGATCTACACCCTACTACTTCTTTTTAATATAACTAGTTTATCAAATTCATTAACAGTTCCACCAGTAAGAGTTAACATCTTTTTATGGCTTCATTATTTAACAGGTTTAAAATAAAATTATTTCCCCCTCTGAGGAAAACACTGTGTAGAAACACTCTGGTGCCTGCTTAGAATGTTATTTTTCCTCCTCTGTATCTGAGTTTGGATTAAAAACCCACAAACCCCAAATGAATCAAAGGAGAGGGGGGAAAAAAGTGACTCTGTCACTTACATGCATTGCTTTGCAAGAGCAAAGTGAGAAAGGGAGCGAGTGCTCACCGGCCGCACACTAGATGGTTAAACAGCAGCCACTTATTGTACCCCAGCCCTGGAAGGTGGAAGTGTGGAGTCAGGTCCTGTTGGGACTTTCTTCTGAGGGCCGTGAGGGAGAGTCTGTTAGGTCCCTCTCCTTGGCTTATAGATGGCTGGCTTCTCCCCGTGTCTGTTCACAGGTTGTCTTTTGGTGTGTCTATCTCGTTTTTTTTTTTGTTTTTTTTTTTTTGTTTTTATAAGTGCAGCAGGTATATTAGATTAGGGCAGACTCTACTGACCTTCTTTTAACATATGACCTCCGTCAAGAGCCAATCTCCATACAAGGTCCCATTCTGAGGTACTTTGGGTGGTGGTGGGGTACACAATTCAACCGAAGACAGAGCAAGCTTGGAATTCAGTATCTCCTCATCTGCATTTGATTTGGATACAGATAAGGCTTCTTCCCTGTGGCTCCTCTGGCATGTTTTGATCAAGAACTGGAGAGACAAGAGTTTTGCCGCCCCCACTTCCACTCACACAGCAACTCAGGATGGGGAGATAGGAGAGCCGCAATAGATACGCCTGGTCAAAAACACGAAGAAAAAGAAGAACATATTCGCTGCCGCTCTGCAATAACTCTAAAACCCAACCAGTGACATATCGCTGGTTCTCTCCTCTGGATGCAGGTCCTCGTTAGGACCTCATTAGGATCTCATCCTGCTCCCTAGAGAGAGGAACCTATTGTTCTGTTCTCCTTTTCTCCTGGCTGCCCCATCTGTGGTCTGGTCTTCACCCTCTGAGACTTCTTCGCCTTTTAATAAGAAATGACATAGATTTGCAGCTGACCAGCTTTGTTACTATGCTTTCTTCTCGGATGAATTTGGAGGTCCAGAGGCCTCTTTTAATTTTGAACTATTTGAGTCTCTTTGTAATCTCAATCGGAGAGGTTTTTTTTGTCAACACAACTATTTTTATTTTTTTTTTTTAAGGAATCTTATTGGTGTTCACAAGATCCCTTAAAAGATATATCCACAGTTATTTCAGGAATTCCTATTAATTTTGAAGTACAGACATTTAATTCATGAGAACATATTTATCTGGGTTCAAACCACTCTATAGTGATGTGGTTTAATTTAAGTACAAGAAGAAATTAATATATTTCTTTGTTAAAATGAAACATAGGTCTGATTTTGCTTCCCTTGGGAAAAGAGAACAAGGGAATGGAATAGAATATTTTAATGTATGTTATTAGTCAAGTATTTTTGGTTGAAAAAAAAAAAACTTGTCTAGATTAAGCACAATAAAGAGGGAACACATAAGTGTTCAAGGGGATCTCATGTGACATGAAGAACAGACACTTTGCTTGGAAGCAGGGGAGAGTGGTCAGCACCTTCTGTACCAGCTTCGTTTTCGCTCTGCCTCTGCTTTGTCCCCGCTCTCTGCTTGCACGCCTATCCGCACGGTTTAAGAATGGGATCTTGCCATAGCTCTCTGGATTCCTGTTGTAGTTCCTGGTTGTAAATAGATTATACTTAGTATCTTCTCTTTGCCTCTGCAGAGCCACTTTTCTCCCTTATTCTCTCCCCAGGAGGCAAAGCCGTGTGGCCTCCCAGTATCAGTCAGGAGACATTCTGGACCTGTCGTGGTTTTGCGCCCTCATCCTTGAAAATCCAGAACCTGACCTCTGTGCCATTTCTACTGTCTGTGTCCACCAAGGTGCGGGGATCTGTTTCCTATTAGGTGGCCTGAATACAATAATATTTTGACATAGAGATCCAGGGTCAGTGTCAGCAGATAGTTCTGCTTCTGCAACCCAGCGTCCCAGTAAGAAATCAAATTTTAATTACTCTGAAGTTGAAGACAGGAAAAACACTACTCTTACGTCCAAAGCAGAGATATAAATAGAACTATGTCCTTTCGTAATGCACTTTACTCTGCCGTAATAGCTGGAAACATCTGGTTTTAGCTAAGAAATGTATTGAACAATAAAGCATATAGACCTGTGCTGTACAATACTGCAGCCACTAGCTTCATGCAGGCAATTAAATTAATTAAACATTAATACAATGAAAATATAGTTCGTTGGTTGAACTTGTCATATTTCAATTGCTCAGTAATCACACGTGGTTATCGGTGGCGATCGGGTAGCACATATTATAGAATCTTTCCATCATTACATCAAGTTCTATTAGTTGGCGTTCATATTGACCATACAAACTCTTAAAATATATAGCACTATATAGTTGCCATTTATGGAGACAGAATTCTTCAAAAACAGTATTAGAGTCAATCAACATTTTTCTCTAAATATTCTGGAGATTCTTAAAATTAGTAAAGCAAATGAAAAAATAAAAGTAGATAATATTTATTGAATGCCTATAAAGCACCAGGCCCTGTGCTATGTTCTTTTCATCGATTGGTTCATTTAATCCTCAAAAATTTATTAAATTTATTAGATTTATGAGATACTATTTGTATCTCACCTACTAATATTTTACATCTAGTAATTGATACAGGTAAAATTAAAATCCAGCCAATCTGATTCCAAGGCCGAGGTCTTAACAGTTACACTCTATTGCTTCCTTAATAGTTGGGCAACTAGTGAATTATTTGGGATTTTTTTTCCTACATACAAGAAAGACCAGGTAACCATTGTCTAGTAAAATGAGACATTTTTAATATCCTGCAGTATATATAAAATACTAACCAATAAAAATTTTAAATGCCTCTGTCGTACGAACTGAATGCCATATGTTTGCTTTATATATTTAAAAAAATTTTTGAATATATTCCATTCTATTTGTTCTGTAAGTGTGTGACTTTTCAAAGCATGCTGTTAATTTTAGACTGATTTTAAATAACGTTACTGATACAGTATTCCTTTACAATCCTAAGTAGAGCATATATGTTGTTTCTTTCTTTTTCATAAATTAACCACTCTTAAAACATCTCAGTTACTAAAAAAGTAAGAAAACAAATTGGAAATAATAGTTGACGATTTAGTTTTCTTAAATCATCTGGGTCGGTACAATCAAGGTCTTTGTTAGCATAAAGTTAAAGCAAATAAGGAAGAGTTTTTTCCTGGTACATTTGTGTGGCTATGTTTCAGAAACTGACATTTCATCGGTGGGTTATGTTGTTAGTACTATTATTTAATTACATTGAACTATATGACTTGATCTTTAAAAAAATATTTATCTCATAAATATGTCTTTGAAGCACTACCTATTCTTTTTACATAGTATAAAAACATTTAAAGAAAAAGTAAATTTATTAATGAAATATTTTGATTTAATTTATATGGGTTGCACAACTACAATGCATTTTATTTTGTATTTACAGAGATTTCTTTCAAATAATGAAATATCTCGACAACGAATGTGTTTTTTGTACATAGAAAACTTTTTAATTTTTTTCTTATTGGCAGCAGTTAAGTTTTGCATAAGTTAATATTTCCAGCTGGGCTAGACATTAATTCAGAAAGGATGATTGACAGCAACTTAAGTACTCAAAGGCCAGATTGCGCAGATCAAACCAGACTGACTTACATCCCTGTATTCAAATAGGATACTTTTCCGATAACCTCAAGAAGTTTCTGGAAATTGCCGTACATCTTTACATCTATTAATTGCTCATCATGCTGCTCAACTTGTATGAAAATGACATGAGAGCTCTTTCCAGAATATGTTTCTGCTACTGTTGAAGGAAATTTATTTTTTTAAAAAATCAGGACAATAGAGCATTATTCGTTGTGGTTTTGAAATCTGAAATATACTTATGACACTATTTTCAAATATTATTTGTTAATTTACTTTAAGACCTTAAAAGTAGGATGGATATTAACTTTTTTCGTTGTCGCAATCGTGTTCCTAATTAGTATCTCTGTAATATCCATTTAGTTCACAAGTTATACACTGTGCAGTAAAGAATTAACTCAGCAGCCCTGGGTTGTACAAGCCTTATACATTTTAAAGAAAGGTTTATATAGTGACCAGCTTCTGAGAGATATCTTCTAAACGTTTGGAATATCACGCTTGATAAGAGTATTTTCCTTTACCTGGGGCCTTGGGTCACACCAAGAAGTCTAAGCTAACAGTCTAACTTAAGGCAGGGGCCTTGGGCCATGCAGTGTCAGTTTGACTTCTGGAGGGACTAGAGACTGAGGAAATAAGGTCAGTCAGGCAGGTGAGTGCTCCATGCCTATATGGCCAACCACTGATAAAAGCCCTGGACATTAAGTCATAGATGAGCTTCTGTGGCTGGCAGTACTCCATGTGGGTTGTCACACATGTTTACTGCAAGGATTAAGTGCCGTTGGCGTGACTCCACTGAGAGAAGACCACCGGAAGCTTGCAGCTGTCTAACCTGGACTCTGCCCTATGTCCTTTTTCCCTTTGCTGATTTCAGTCGGTTTCTACTTACCACAGTAAGTTGTAGCTGTGAGTATACCAGCTTTTCTGAGTTCCATAAGTCTTCCTGGTGAATCACTGAAACTAAGGGTGGTCTTAAGGGTCTTCTGAACATGTGCTTTAAAAGTCTGAAAGCCTTTTAAAGATCTTTTTGCATTTCACATCATAGGATCATAGAATGGTTGACTTCTTAAGGTCATGTGAAATGCAAAGCCCACATATCATCTCTATCCCCATGAATGCCAAAGGTTATCAGATAAAAATAATTCTAGTATGAGGTTTTCACTTTTTCAGTATTAGAGATGGAATGTATTCTAAATTACATTGGCATTTCTTACACAAGATCGTAATGCATATCCATGTTAGACATTATGAAATATTATCTGTGAATTTTACTCATGTCAGGAGATGTCTGTGATGTTGCAGCATTATTTCCAGTGTCTTCTCTTTATATCATTCTTTTGCTCAACACTTTAAATCTCAATATATAATCTATCAGCTATTTTGTAGTTTAATCTTAAATGAAAACTTCGCATAATACAAATTATTTTATTATCATAGACCTTATTAATAACTTGTTTTACTCAAATTCATGTAGGAATCTATTATATGATGATGATAGAAATTAAAAGGATAAGCTAGAAATGAGAAATAGTGGAGAGAAAATAAGCAAGTATTTGTTGGAGAAAAAAAGAAAAACTAAAAATAATATCCTACCTTTCTCAGTACAAAAATGTAATCATGATGGATTAAATATATTTGTATTTATAAATAAAATTATATTTAGAGCCACATATATATATAAACTCATATACATATATACATGCAAATATATATATATATATATATAAGAAAATGAGAAATAATATTTTATTAGCTTTAGGAAATAGCTTCTAGAGCAAACAGTAAACTTAAAGGAAAGTGATATGATTTGATCCTATAAAACAAAAACTTTATGATAATAAGACCATGAAACAAATTTAAAATTCAATTAAGAGCTTAGGCAAGAAAAATATTTGCAACATATGCAACAGAAAAGAAGAGTACAAAGAAGTCTTACTTAAAAAAGAAAAAAAAATGAGCAAAAAATATGAATAGACATTTCACAAAGAATAAATGTTGATATCCAAAAAATGGTAGGAAAATTGCTTAATCTAACCCTAATTATGAATCTGCATTTTTAAATTTTCAACTTGAATGCAATTTGTAATTAAAATGTCTGTTTCATGATATCCTTAAGTAGACCAATTTGAAATAGAGCTTAAAGAATGTGATAATAGTTTCCTACCTCCTGGTGGGAAAATAAATTCCAGACAAATGCTGGATAGAGATACAGTTATTGATCCAAGAATAAGATTTCTATGTAAGATCTCTCAACTTCAGTTCCCTGTTTTATGCATTCCATTGATTATGAGCAGAATATAATGTTTCTAAACTCAACAAGACTGCTGTTTTGGTAGATGTTTTTGTCCTTTCTTCAATTTTAGAAGCATAAATTACAGTACTTAGTGTAAATATTGAGAGTGTAAGATTCAAAAGTGCCTTCTATTACATTATGATCCTTCAAGTCCTATTGTAGTGTCTAAATACCTTTGCAGTAGGCCCCTCCATCCCTATTACATGTACAAATGTAACAATGCACCTTATTTTGTAGAGGAAGAAATTGAAATTTGCAGTTTAGAACTTTGTAATTTGCCAAAAATCATATAACATTTACTCTAAAACTAGAATTATCACTGGTATGCTTGACCTTCAGTCCCGTACTTTTCACAACATTGTAATTCTAAGAAGTTTTCACGTGTTGGCACTAAACGTTTAGTGCTGATGAAGCACTGATTTGGTTTCACTTCTAAAACAAGAATTCACTTTAAAAAAAAGAAAAGACAAGAACCTTCAATTGAGATAACTTTTAGCTATAATGTCATTCCTTTTGAAAAAGGTCCATATGTCAAAAAAAAAAAAAAAGATAATATGTACACCATTTGCTTAGATACATACCAGACACAGTTCTTAGTGCCTTGAATTTCTTAATTAATTTAATCCTCACAACAAACCTATAAGGTAGGCATCCTTCTTATCATCCCCCTTTTACACTTGAAGAAGAAGAGGTGATGAGGTGTCAAATGATTTGCCTAAGTTAACAGTGGAAGTAATGACCAAGCTGAAGAAATGTGGTACGAGTGACCTTGTTCTTAAGCATTTTTCACTCTGCCTCTTAGATAGTAAAAATCTCTCTGAACCCCCTGCATGATTTACTAAGCTCTGCTTTATAGCATCATGACATAGAAGCAGTCACCTAATACAGTACTAGTCACATAGTAGGACCTTGGTATTAAAATTCATCATGTTCTCTTGCATTTGCTCCTGTTTCTAGTCTGATCTTTCCTACGATACAGCAGGCCCCACAAAGGTAGGACCATGTCTCATTTTCCTTTGAGTCTCCTACTGAGTCAGAACTGTGCTTTACCCGAAGTAGACGCTTTTAAAATAATTGTTAAATGATGAATGAATGAATTAATGAACAAAAGATGAAATGAGTTACTATATGATTGAATAAATAAATAAAGACTTTTTTTTTGGATAAAATGTTCAGTTCGGTACTAGAAGACTGTGTCTTAAGATGTCTCTCAAGATTTCCTTTGAGCTAACCATCAAGGAAATGCAAATCAAAACCACAATGAGTTATCACCTTTGGTAATTATCAAAAAAACAAAAAATAAGTATTGACAAGGATGTAGAGAAAAGGGAATACTTGTGTGCTCTTGGTGGGGATGTAAATTGATTCAGTCACTGTAAAAAACAGTATGGACTGTATCTCAAAAATTAAAAAAAGAACTGCCACATGATTTAGCAATTCCACCTCTGCTTATTCATTCGAAGAAAACAAAAACACTAACTTGAAAAGATAAATGCACCTTCATGTTCATTGCAGTATTATTTACAATAGCCAAGATATGGAAACAAGTTAAGTGTCCATCAGTGGATAAATGGATAAAAAAGTATATGATATATATGATATGTGTGTATACACACCACACACACACACACACACACACACACTCACACTCACACACTCACACACTCACACACACAGTAATATATTACTCAGCCTTAAAAAAGGAACAAAATCTTGGCATTTGTGACAACATGCATGTAACTTGAAGATATTATGCTAAGTGAAATAAGTCAGACAGAGAAATATAAATATTATATGATCTCACTTATAGGTGTCATTTAAAAACAAACAAACAAGAAAGCAAAATTCATAAATACAGAGAACAGGATGGTGGTTGCCAGTGGGGAGGGTGCCTACGGGTTGGGCAAAATGGGTGATGGGAGTCAAGGGGGTCAAGAGGTACAAACTTCTAATTATAAAATAAATAATCATGAGGATATAACGTATAATATAAAAAAAGTTAATTTCCTTTGAGAAAATATTGTCTGATTTTTTTTTATTTCTGCTGAGTTGTGTGTGTGTGTATGTGTGTGTGTGTGTGTGTGTGTGTGTGTGTGTGTTAATGCAACTTGGGATGCTTGATTAGTGCTCCACATGGTTGTGGATGCTTCAAGATTATAATATTCTGGAGAATTTAGTTAGCCTAATTTTCCCCCTGAATTTAAATGTAGATGCCTCCTTTACTATTGTAAGTGAAGTTAATGAAATGTTAACTTCTAGTCCTAGTTGGGATCATTTATATGCTAATTATTAAGCAAAGGCAGTTTAAGAAACAAACATGCAACTACACTCAAGGCACTTTTAAAAACATTGTCCTTCTGGTCACTGACATTTCGTAACTCAACTAGAATGACTTCTTTTATCAAGTTATTCTCCATGCAGGTTTTCTCAACTTAGTTTACACTGGGAAGAAAGTAGGTTGCTTTACTTTCTTTCCTTCTGATTTTATACCATTTACTTTCAGATATTATGCTAAGTGAAATAGTTTGTGTGGGACACTAAAACAGAGGGACATCATCTGGTGGTTAATGTTCTAAGAATCCGTCACATAAATAATATTGAATAAAGAAACACTGCAGTTTAAGCCTTTATGATAATCATAATCATGTTATGATCATGATTCTGATTCTTTTTCTGTTTAGCAGGCATTTTTATTTTATCTGTGAAAGACATAACACCAAATACACTGCAGATACCTCTTGAAAGAGATATACTATTGAATCACTGTTATATTGGTTTTTATTTTTGAAATTTATTTTTCTCATTAAGGAATGTTTAGTTCTACAATGTCTGTGTTAAGAGAGCAACTTAAATAGTCATTGAATACAATCTAGTGTCAGGCAGAAAGAGAACTTCATTCTGCTTAAGAGAGACTTGTTTCATGTGGAGTTTTTTGCTTAAAAGTTGTTTTTAATCTGCCCACATGAGCAAGAAATTGCTGATTGCAGGACAGAAATTAACTCCTTTCTGAAACTTGCCATTTTCTTTGGTCACAAAGCTTAGAGGTGAGCTTCGTCACATCTTGTCCACAGCAGTTGGAAGAGAGTTTTCTCTTAAAATGCAGGGACCATTGATAACTGGATAACACAAGCTCCCTCCAATTTATTCATTCACTCAGCAATCCTTTACTAAGTAGTGACCATGTGACTGGTCCCAAAGCGGAGCTCTATTTTAATGTGGCTGACAGAGAGTAATGAGTGAATTCCTATAGGAAGTGACTCTTGTATCAAAATTTTCCTATCAAAATAGATTCAATATTTAACCCATTTCCCGCTTAGCAAAAAAAAGTGCAGCTCACTGCCAGCATTAATTTAATTTTACATAAACACGCTTTTTAAGGTTGAAGCAAATCTGACTGGTTTTCAATGTGAAAATAAAATATGAAAACTGTTCTTGGAGTTATTTCTAAACAGAACTTGTCTCTAATCCTAATGTAACAAATATATACATAAGTCAGATTCATCAGATGAATCTTTGGCTAACAACCATTGGAGAACGCGATTAACGTCACACGTAGGAATGCGACATTTTCTAGAATTTGACATATTCAGCAATGGAGAATGACTCTATTTTGTAAATGGACATACTGATGCAGGGCAGGGCAAATTTCCCCGAGTTGATGGGGAGAGACCAAGCCCTGCACTGAGAGAAGAGGGTCCTTGGCAGAGAGAAAGAATTCAACATGCATGCCAGAGTTAGAGTCAAAAGGAAAGTTTATTAGAAAAGGGGTAACACTCCACAGACAGAATGTGGTCTCCTCTCAGAGGCCGAGTGAGAGGGACAGTGTGAGAGACAGAGTCAAGGCACTGAGGGGGACCCCGACTGGTCAGGGAATTCAGTTTATATATCTTTCTTTAGTTCCTGAGAGTTATTGTTTAAAAGACTTTGTTAACCCATTTCCTTTGATGTGGACATACAGGGAGGAAGGGGAAGAGTATGTAGCTGAAAAGGTAAGACTATATAGAGTAAAAGGCATACTGGCAGTTCCTGGCCTTCAATCTATAGGATCCCCATGATTTAGCCATGGAGAAAGACTCTTGGTTCCTGTTTCTTCCCCTTCACAGGTGTGGGGAATGGGTGGTTACTAATCCAGCAGAAATCTTTCTTTGTTTTGAAGGTTTCTTCCTGGCCTGGCCTCAGGGCTGATCAGCACATGGCAGTCTCTGATGGTGGCTTGATTAACATTTTAATTCTCTTGCCTCCTCCCTGCATTAATACTGCTTCTAAAAACAAATGCTATAAATATAATGATATTTGTTTACAAAGACTATCCATTACTAGAGAGATGTGAAAATAAGATATTCCTTGGCAAACTTTGGGGGTCAGGACTGTAATCCGCAAGTTATCTCGGGGTAAACGCTGAGGCAGCAAGCACTGCCCGTGAGTATTCTCCGGGCAAACGGGAAATGGGTTAATATAGTTTCTTTATTTTTGAATAGCTAATGCATACATAGGAAGAAGTTACAGGTACAGTTAGATGCACTTTTCAAAAATAAACTCACCTCCCATCTTTTAGCCATCCCTTCTCTTCACTAGATGCAAACCCAGGGCCCAGTAGGTCCGGTAGGCAGTCGGCAGGATTCGTTTGTAGGAGGGCATTCCTCAGGCTGGGGTTGGGGGAGCAGGGAGGGATGCAGGTAAATGTACAGGGCCATGATAAGTGAAGACTTGAGGAATTACAGAAAAATATTTTAGAAAATCTGGGTTGAGGGACGGCTTATTTAGGGGAGAGGAAAGACAAGCTGGTACGAGAGCAAACTAGAAACAAAGAGCTGTAGTCTGCTTTTGAAGTCTCTTTTATAGGATTTTTAAACATTCATCATCATATATATATATTTAATGTTATATCCACTGACTATAGTAAGATTAAACCTACATTTATTGAATGCTTATTAAGTACTAGGCATGGGTATAAATATATAAATTTATATATATAACTTTCAGGCATTCACTGCCTATTGGTTGAAGAAAATAAATCAAATCATGCCATTGTATGTTGGATATAAATAATTAAAAACAGAATCTCCTCCCAACCCCGAAAACCTCCCCACAGAAGCAGAAAAGGACAAACACAGTTCCATTATTGAATAAACATTAATCCGGAATGTGATGCATACCACAAGCAATCTGCTAAGTGATCTCGAAGGCAGAAATCTCACTGTTTTATACAGCCAAATGGATAGAGCCCATGACATACATGTTCCCAAGCAAACAATAACTAGTCCTCACTAAGTGTGAAATATACCTTGTGAGAGGCAATTCTAGTTCACTAAGAGGACTTGACAGCACCATTTTTCACACACAGTTCATCCTAAATTCATCCTAATCAGAAGAACTTTTGCCTTATCCAAAGGGAAATAAGTCCTCATATCTTTATGACGGGAGGTAAATTTTGCAGCTTAGAGCAAGGCTCCTACCCTCCCAAGGAAACTAAGACATAGGAGCACTGTCTGTCTTGGATGATCGTATTTCAAAGAGATGGATCTCAGGTCCTTGAGTAAGACATTTCTTGGCTGTAAACCTGGCAACATTCTGTTAGGGAATTAATGGTTTTCTTATTGTTTAACTTATTGTTAGTCAGATATTCTGATAACTAGCTGATGAAAGAGTTCCTAACTGATATGGACCCCGTGTATCCACGTTCATCTCTGTAGGCAGATTAAGGAAGATTGTTTATCATCTGGAAAGACAATTTCACATGCTCTCAATGTTTGCTACTTACAGATAATACTAGGGGCTCTATTATCTTGAACTAACTCAACATATATTTTAGTAAAGTAATTTCAAAGTAGTCACAAACAACGAAAGTCTTAGATTTGGTCAAATTGTGAATCTGCATTTTTAATGATGCAGCATTATTATTGTTTCTAACTGGCTCCTGTTTTTATATCAACTCAGAGTAGTTTTCAAAAAAAAAAAAAAAGGATAGAATTATCCTCTAGGTCAGAACAAAATCTCATCTAGAAATGTGAACCATTGTATGATATATAAAAGCAGAGCTGCTTTGATTGAGGATAGAAAGAGCTATAGTAACATTTCCATGTCTGGTTTTTTCATTTTCTCTTGTGAAGCATAGTTTAAAAACCATCTCCTGCAATATTCTATGCCTACTGTATTTACCTAGCTAATTTCTATTCATCCTCTGAAATCCAATTCAAGCTCGTTCTTCCTTTGTAGGTGAAGTTTTATAGTATGACATTTTACATGAAAAACAAGCAAGTTTTAGCTACCCTTGTTATATATTTATGTTATGGAGAAATATGTCAAACATAGTATAACGTTGCTTGGAGCCTGACAGACCTCTCATTTATCCATCCTCTCGGTTTTGTCTTTCATAACTGCACATAATTTTTGCCTGTCATTTGATGGCTTAAATCTATATACTAAATCAACGCAATTATATTAGAACATCTTTCTCCACTAGTGAATATAATCTGAAAAAGTTCACCTAGGAACACTGAGTAATGGTAATTAGTTAGGGATCACTCTGACACCCTCGGCTGGCATGACCAGTCCACCTTCTTGGCTCGCTTTCTGGTCTCCTGCTTCACGATTCTCACTCCAGGTACTTGCAGAGATTTCAGTCTGCCTCAAACTGCAACCAGACTTTCCTGGTGCTCGAGATACCTCCACTCGTTATTGTCATTTCCTTCTTTGAGGTTGAATCTTGATTCTCTTTAGCAGTGCTCACTTGAAATGCTTGAGACCATGTCAAAAGATCTGGACAGAGAACTGTTTGGCCAACAACATGTGTTAGTAGAATTTGAATTTTAATGGATATGCAGTCATATCTGATTGTGGCTTTAATTCACATTTTTTGATGACAAGAGTATTTTTTTTTCATGTGCTTATGATCATATAATTTCTTTTGTGAATTATCTATTTAAATTTTGCCCATTTTTCAAATTTTTTTTTATTGTTGAGTTGTAAAATTGCTTTATATGTCCTAGATACAAGTCATTAGTCAGATTCATGCTTTTCAATATATTCTTCCAAATTTTGGCCTTTTTATTTTCATAATAGTGCTCTTGAAAATGAGATTCTTTTTTATGGAGTATACTTTATGTAATTTCTTTTTTATGATTCATACTTTTTGAGTTCTAATAATCCTTTGTCTAACCCCCTCCCCAAAATATTTTCTTATATTTTTGTCATTTTCTTGTAGAAATTTTATAGTTTTAACTTTTAGGTTTGGTGATATGATCCATTTTAAGATTTTTTTTTTTTTAAGTATGGGGTAAAGTAAGTATCGAGGATAACTTTTTTCCATATAAATGTATTTCAGACAGTTACAGCATTATTTGTTGAAATGACTAACTCTTTCAATAAAATATTCTTGGCATGATTGTCAAAAAAAATCAATTGCCCGTAGATATATAGGCTTCTTTCTAGATTCTCTATTCCACTGGGTTAATCTATACATCTATCCTAACACCACACATTAGTCTGTCAGGGCAGCTGTAACAAAATGCCATAAATTAAGTGGCTTCAACATGGAAATTTGTTGTTTCGCAGTTCTAGAGGCCGAAAGTCCAACACACTTGCCAGAGGCAGGACAGGGTCTGTCCCTGGCTTCTCTCTGAACTTCTCGTAGTTCTTTGTCTTGTGAGAGGGCAGCTCTAGTCTTCAAATGGCTTTCTTCTTCTGGGCATATCTGTGCCCAGATTTGTCCTTTTTTATAAGGACACCAGTCCTATTGAATGAGGGCCCACTCTAATGACTTCATTTTAACATGATTACCTTTGTAAACACTCCCTCACCAAATTAGGTCACATCCTGAGGTGCTGGGTGTTAGGACTCAAACACATCTTTATGGGCGATGGGAGGGCAGCATGTCAACTCAAAACACACCACTACAACAGTTTTAAAACTGTAGTTTTATAGAGAGTTTGAAATCAGGTAAGATAATATCACCAAATGCATCTTAAAAAATTAGCTCTTCTAAGTTATTTAAATTTATATATAGTGCAGAAGTTGAATAAGCATCCTGTCAGAAATTCAGAACAGTAGTCCAGCCTTGAGATAAACGGTTGCGAGTTATCATATCAATATTATCAAAACCGTGAAATGGATAAGATCCATAAGGAAGTGAGTGTAGATAGACAAGTGAAAGGGTCCACGGGTTAAACTCTTGCACACTCTAATCTTTAGAGAATGTAGGGAGCTGATGAGGAAACAGCAAGGTGAATGGAAGGAAAATGAGAAGAGCGTGAAGGAAAGAAAACTAGAAAGGCACGATGTTTAGAATGTTGAGTGAGGACAACGTTTCAGTGAGAAATGACCAGCTTGGTCAAATGCTGCTCAAAGGTTGTGTAAGAGGAGGATTATAAATCGGTCATCGGATTTTGCACTGCAGTGTTTGTTGACTTTGGCAAGTGTGGTTTGGAGGCCTAGATGTTCCAATTGGACAAGGTCAGACAGAAAATAGACGATGAGAAAAAGGACTCAATGCGTGTGGAACTCCTTTAAGAATTTGTTCCTAAAAGGAAAAAAAAAAAAAAATGGTGCAGAAACATCAAGGAAGTGATATTCAAAGAGAATTGACATCCAGTTTTGAGGTTTATGGGAAAGATCTTTAAAAACTGATGCTGCGTGTGAGAGAGGACAGTAGATCTGCAGCAATAGTCCTGAATGGATGAAAAGAGATGCATATAATGCACGGATGGACCTTTGGCCCTTGCTGGGGGCAGAGATAATTTATACTAAGAGACAAAGACACAGACACAAGGAAATGAGTAATTATAGTAGTAAGAGCTGAAAAATATTTTATTAGGTGCATCTATTTAATTAACAAAAGCAAGATTAACAGCTGAGCATGAGGGAAAGAAAGGATGTTTTGTAGGTTTAAATGAGGAAGAAAGATGTGGAGATGAGGAGAATAATGGTATCAGTAGATTTAGGAAAGATATAACTGTTCAGATTAGTGGCCACTAATTTAAAATAAGGACAATCAGCAGGATCTTGTGTTTTCTTCCAGTCAAATTCCTCTAAGCTGTTAAGGACATGTAATGGATAAAGACTTGATATAATCAGAACAATACTTTAGCCAAAGGAGTTCCATAAGTAACATAATCAGAAGAATTAAAGTTTGGTGTAAGGCAATGGTTTTAATGACTGACCATGGAATTTATGCTAGATAAGAAAGAAGCTAAGAAGTGAGGCCCACAGGGCCACAGAAAAGGTGGTGGGATCAGTGGTTTGTGAGATCTACTAGACTAGAGGCAGCATCTGAAAAAGGAAATCAGGAAAACAGAAGACTGACATTAGAGTGGAAATTTTCATTTGAAGCTCTTACAAAATGAATCATTATGAAGACAAGATCCAGTATATTACCATGGTACAGATGTCCAAGGAAACTGGTGATAAAATTCACATATAAGCATATTGTTCGATTTCAGTGTTTATTCATTGGTTGATTGTAAGTTAATGTTCAACAGATAAATATTCAGAGTTAAGCAGGCTAATGCTCCAAAATTTTATTTCAATTTCCAGTTAAATCTAAACGTGTGACATCTATTTGAGGTTCAAGATTGCTTTCTATTTTTCACTCATATTTTCTATCAATATCCTGTAAGCACTAGTCCCTCTAAAATACAATGATATAAATTTTGCTTATATTTGTTATATTTTTATGTTACTATAGTTATTGATGAAGTGGCAAAAACACAGAACTGCTCTAAAACTTTCAGTACATCTAATCATCTGAAATTAAATAATAAACTTAATAAATTGAGATATACAGTCAAATAAAGATATCACTGTTGGGATTATTTAGATTTGTTTTAGAAAAAAAAAATATGGGAAATGGACACCTTCATTTTATTATATCTAATCTAAATTTCTTGTAGTGGAATTAGAAAGTGATACTTTCTTTTATCATTGTCACTTATCTTTAGATAAATTCTCCCATTTTAACATTTATATTTGTGTGTGCACTAGGTTGTCAATTTTACTGAACTGAAAAATATTGATTTGCCCCAAACATGTTTCTGTTCAGCTTTTGAAATTGCTTTCACTTTAAACTGTTGATATTTATTTATTAAAAAGAGGATAACAGTAGGGACATGGTGCTTTAATGATTTCACATAGCTTTAAATTCGTGTTGCCCGAACTAGAAACTTAAAAGAATAAAAAGAGAGTTAAAAACATTGGATTGGTTTTAAAAATATTTGATTAATTTTTGCTAATTTTTGATCATACAGATGAACCTAGTGGCATAATATGTTGATTGCTAATAAAATCATTTAATATTCTACACATCTGCATATTTATCAGCTCTAAGTGCAGCAAGCAATCAGCAATATCCCCATGATAACTCTCCTGTGGTGCTTAGCAAGATGATATAATGCCTGATGAGCAGTAAGGCGCTCTTGAACCAAGAGGTAGTCAGCTTTCAATTTTGGTACAAAGGAAATGAGCTCGCCCTGCTGTACCAGGCAATGCAGTCAGCATGGAGCAGGCACCCCCTGGGCAAGGAAAACCAAAACCAGTCTAATCATTTAAAATATCTGCAACCTTTCCAAAATATTTTTAAAAGATGAAACAGACTGTTATACCCTGGTAATAAAAACGCCTTTTCAGAGAAGTAGCCTTGTTATTAAAAAATGGAATCCTTATAGATGTTGTTGTATGCAAAATAAAGCATTGTGATAAATAGCTATCCCAAAGAAACAGCAGCTCCCAGAATATTCCTGGTGCGTGATGATGCTTTGAAGAGGGTATATATTCCTTATTGTCATTAACATTAGTGGAGATATACTTGTGTGCATATTTTACTGTTTAAAATGCAATATACTGTGATCTGTGATAAGACCATGCTATATTTGCTTTTCTGTTACTAAGCCAAGAACCAGAAAGCAAAATGAGCACTTTGGAGAAAGTTGAAAGTACAATATGATTGCATCATAGCCCAACCCTACTTTGTTGTAATTACCTAATTATTTTCCCCAAGAATATGGAAAAAGGGCAACTTATTACCTTTCTATCATTACCCTGATTGGGGTTTGGTATATTTTAGATAAGCTAAATATCTGTTAAACAAATAATGAATGGATAATGCATTCTAAATTCTTTATAATTACTCTTTCCTTTAAAATTAAAGACAATTTAATAATCCACTGACCATATATATCTTACCAAAAAAACAAGCAATACATAGAAAAGAAAAATAATGCAAGATGACTTCTTTCATGAAAACACTTGTAATTTACTGCGTACATATTTATCCAATGCTCGCTTTGTGTCTGATATTTGGGATATATCAGTGAAAAGAGAATAGACAAAATCCTTGTTTCCACAGGGTGGGAAAAGCAATAAATGTAATTAATGAATAATGTATAAGTTAGCTTATATTGGAAGATGAGCAAGTTTTGTGGCAGAAAAAAAAGAAAAGTGGAGCAGCATGAGGAGAATCAGAAATGCTACCTTAGAGGGAGAGGTAGCAGTTTTAAATAAGGTGGGAGGGGATAGTCTCTTTGAGAAGGTGACGTTTGAGGAAAGACCTATGAAAGGTAAGGAAATGAGCCTCAGGTCTTTTGGAGGAGCTTAACTCTGAGCCCAATGTAGAACTGCTGGAGTTCTGAATGAATAATCTGATTTACATTTCAGAAAAGGTCCTGCTGGCTTCTTTGTTAAGTACTGAATGTTAAGAAAGGAGAGTGGAAACAGGTAGACCCACCATAGTAAGTTATATAGTCAATGTGCTGTGTGAGACAGAGAGAGTAGTTGAGAATGACTTCAAATTCTTTAGCCTCGGCAACCTGTAGTGAAAAAACTATACTTTCAGAAAAACATGTAGAGGAAGTACAGTGAGCCGTGTAGTGTCTTAGAATCTGTGTATTGTACTATATCAAATATAGGGAACATATTCACTGACTCAAAGAAATTAATGTTCAAGAAAATAAATTCCAAATCAGGGCTAAAATGAGGGAGAATCTTGTGTTTAGGCTTTGTTATAGCTGGGGTCGATACTCCAAGTTCATTTATTCATATTTTCATTCATTAAATAATGTTTGACTATTTCATGTTAGATACTGTTCTAGGCTTTGGTGATAGCATAGTAAAGAAAGAATTCTTATCTCTCATAGCGTACCTATGACTGAGGTAGACATACAGTAAAAATAAGTAAAATATTATAAATGTTATACAGTGAAAAGTATTTAGAAGGAAAACAATTATGTAGCAGGGAAGGGGAATATAAAATGGGCAAGAAAGGGTTGAAACTTTTAAAAAGGATGATCAGGAAATGCTTCACGGGGAGGTGACTTTTGAGTAAAGATATTTAAGAAGGTGATAAGGCTAATAGCGAGAATTCTTGGCAAAGATCATTCCAGCAGAGGAAGAAATAGAATATGAAGACCTTCTTATCCGAACTCTCAACATAGCTCTAATATGATTTTGGACATACTTATAGCCTGATGAAGGAGAGCAATGAAGATTAGTCTAAAAGATACTTTCAAGTTGACATGATGCCATCAACACAACTGAAAACTGTAATATGGTGGCCCACGATTATATACAGGGTCACAACCCAATCTACATTTGAGGTTGAAGGCCTATATTCTGATCCCGTCTAATAGGATGTGCAGGTGGGGTAAAAGAGATTCAGTATACTCACAGATTTGTCATATTTAAATAAGTGTTGTGGAGATAGAGTTGATTTGTAGCTGGACTGGACACTTTCTATCTTTATCCTTGAGAATGCCTTGATATTCGGTGTTGGACTCTTGGCCAAGATAAGGGCAGTGGATTTATGATATGTTGTATAAGGTCCAGAACTCCTCCTGGGAACCTCCACTAGTTAGTTTCTTTACTGATGCCTTACAATTAGCCTAACTCGTTTGACAAGCCTGGCTTAATTGTGTAAATAAGGAGATTTGTAAGACCCCTCATTGAAATCTTCATTCATTGATGACTGTCTTGATGTGAAATTCCTTGCACAGATCTTGGCAGTTCAAGACGCATTAAGCACATTATATATATATATATATGGTCAGGGCCATGGGGAGCTTGTGCTGTGGAGTGTCTCTTGGACTCCTGATGTGCATTCTCTCCCCGTCCGCCTCCCTAGCACGTATCCTTTGCTTTAAAATAAAAAGCCATATATGAGTATATTCTGTGGAGTCTGTTGTTTTATCCAAACTGGGTAAAACAATACAGGTGGCAGGGTAAGAGACAGAGCTGTCACAACCAGGGTTACAATATGAGTGCCTACATAGATCTGGGGAGACAGGGACGTGTATCCAGCTGTCTCCCCGCATGGAAATCAGATCACTCACTCCAGAAGGTCTCCAATTTCAGATACTATTACAAACTAATTATCTTTATAGTCAGTCGATACATACTATCACATAAATTGAAATGCTTAAGTTTATTAGAAAAATAATCTCTATAATTTTTAACAGATATTCAGGGCATTTTTAGTTAACTGATTATGAAATAAATATAGTACTGTATATGCTGAGAAAGCTCCAATTATACTGAAGTGTCTTTTTATTAAGATTAAGGGAATGGATTTTCATTTATTTTGCTCAGTGATGAATCTCTAGCATTTATTATGGTGGCTAATACATTAGAAGATATTTAATAAACATGTGTTGAAAGAACAAATAAGTCACAGTGCTTAATTTAAATACAGTACTGTACTTTATCATATCTCGTGTGTGTTGATAGGTGGATCAGGACATTTTAATTAGTTCTTAGTGACATATAAAACATTAGGAAGGAGAGATGAGGGAAAGATAAGTGCATCAAGTTAAAAAAGAAGTACATCTGTAATTAACATAAAAAATAACAGAAACTGTTCATAAATAAGTCTGGGACTAAGGTAGTAGAATGTTCCACTAAATTGTGAATAAATCACCACAGAAGCATAAGCCCGCGCATTTTGAAAATTGCATTCCTAGGCACGGTCTCACCACAATTTCCCACTGACTCTTTTGAAATAGTTGAACATGTATTTGTGGATTAAAGTAGATATATATTGCTTTTCAGCCACCCTTGTTTAGGAAAACATGCTAAAATTGCTCTTGGAGAATGACCTATTTTTTTTTCACATCGGATAAGTCCACACAGGGCAGTAGAGAAATGTGATTGCTCATCGTTAGCCTTGAAGACACTGAAAGTTCTGGATCATGTCCTTTCTGATGCTGGGTTTAACATTTCTGTTTAATTCTTTAATTCTCCTTAGGTTCTTAAAGTAAATGATGTTATTCAAAATTGCCAGTGTCTTTTGTCTGCAGCCAAATAATTATATATGTTAGAGAAATATGCTATGTAAGATACCCTGTAAGATATATTTATTTTTCCAGCTTTATGAAAAATGAAATAGGGAAAGCTATAGCTTATGACTAAGGGAGAAGATGTAAGTTTTAAAAGGTTTTGTACTGGTTCTTAGAATTCATGTAGATTGTGTCATGCTATTCCGACATGCTTCAAATAAAATAATGGGAAGCAGAAAATTTCTGCCCCCGAGCCCATTTGTGGTTGCTTCTGTTGGAGAGGAAAAACTTTTCTCTACCCTACAAAGATTCTTCCAGCTGGGCTAACAATCAAATTGACATGAGATGGATTGAGAGGAGAAAAACAAATTTAATTTCATACGTATGGGAACTCCACATACACTAGAGGTTCCAAGACAGAAAGGTAAAATGAGGTACAGATGCCAGGGAATGGGATAGGGCCTGGGGCTCAGGGGGGAGCAGGGAATTCACGGGACGAGACGAGGAGCAGATGTTCAGTAATTAGATGTTTGCCCTGCCATATGGATAGGTCATAAAAAGTTATTTCTGGTAGTAACTCATTATGGGCAAGGCCCCCAGTTTACCTTCTTTATATACAATGGAACATTGTTCAGCCATAAGAAAGAATTAAATTTTTATATATGCTACCAAAAAAAAAAAAATGTAAAAGTTTTTCTTGGGCCTGCAGGGTCTCCATTGCCTTTAATGCAATCCTCATGCCTACATGACACATCTTGGGGAGGCCTGTTCTGAACCCCTTCACTGCCATTTCTAGCTCTTTCTCTGTTTAGTATTTAACCTCAAAGAGTCAAATCCAACACCAACCACCGTAGCTTGAACTTTCCTCAGTGCCAAATGTTAATTCAAGCCCAAGGCAGGCCTTTTCTAAATAAATTTGGATCACTTCACTTGTTTGTATTCCCGGTGTTTCAAGTATTCTGTATCAGGATCCCACATTGTGATGTGATTTTTAATAAGAGATGTATATTTGGGCCTTGTCCCCTGTTCAGCTCAGCTCCTAAAACCCTCGATATTTCTAAAGTGTTAAGAGCAACAAAGGTGTTTCGATATTCATAACAAGCCCCTTGAGTCCATGTTAATGAGATGACTTTTGGGAAGCACCTAAAGATGGGGGCTTGTTGCCAGGGAAACCAACCATGTGACTAGAGGGTTGGAACTTTCAGTGCTACCCACTCACCCCACTCCAGACCTCCAGAGAGGGGAGAGGGGCTGGAAGCTGAATTTGTCTCCAGTGGCCAGTGATTTAATTTATCATGCCTATGGGATGAAGCCTCCAGAAAACCCAGAAGGGTTACGTTTGGAGACCTTCTGGGTTGGTATTCGGGCTGGGAGACTGACTCGTTCCTTCCCACATACCTTTTCCTGTGCATCTCTTCTGTCTGGCTATTCTTCAGTTAACATCCTTTTATAATAAACTAGTTATCTAATTAAGTAAGCAGTTTCTCTTGAGTCTTGTGAGCTGCTCTGGCAAATTAATAGAACTCGAGAAAAGGGGATCATAGGGACTTTTGATTTATAGCTGTCGAGTCAGAAAGAAGCACAGGCGACAACCTGGACTTTCAATTGGTATTTAAAGTGAGGGGCCACAGTCTTGTGGGACTGCACCCTTAACCTGTGGGATCTGACGCTGTCTTCAGGTAGATACGGTCATAATTGAGATAAACTTACGGAACACCCAGTCAGCGCCCATTGAGAATCGGACGATTGCTTGGAGAGGAGAAAACTCCCACACCTCTGGTGTCAGAAGTGTTGTGAGTGCGATAGCAATGTGAAAGTAGAGAGACACACAGAAAGAGTGGTCTTCTCCAAAACATTGGACACATTGATATATTTTTCAACTAAAGGGCTTATGTTTGTTGACCACCATTCGAGATGCATTTACATTTTAGATATGTGATTTCCTTAGTTATTAAAAGTATTTAATTCAACAGCGTTAAAATGGTTTCCATTTTTTTCTCTCAATTTTTTATATTTTTCAATTCTCTCCACAAATCGAAAGATTGTATAGCATATATGGCCTTGTAAATCAATACTTTCAACTCAGATATGTTTCTAATTTAGCAAGCATCAAAAATAGTTTGAACAAAAATTTCAAAACTTATTTTCTAACGTCCAGGCTTGGGAGTTCAAATTTCTACCAGGACAAAACGAAACATCAAGGAACATTTTAGTATTTATGGTATACTGTAGCATATTATAAAATTTATCTTTTTAGGCTGTAGAACATGAATGTGTGTGTGTGTGTGTGTGTGTGTGTGTTTCATTTGAAAGCACCCACTCCACTATTTTTCTAGATACTAAGAGACTGTCTTTCGAACAGTTTCTAGAATCAGCCTCACCCCGAACTACATAGCATATTCAGATCTGATATTTCACACGAAGTAATATTTTCACTGCAGTTGTCTTCAATACACTATCCCAATACTTCTGCTGGCCCAGACCTATTGTACCAGCCTAAGAAGCTGATATAAAGAAGTCAATTATTAAACCGTACAGTTGCTGAAAATTGCTCAAATTCCTACCTAAATAAGATTGTGCTGGGTCTGCTATTTTCTCTATTAAGAATATGATTTGGGAAAAGAGAAAAGCAAGTTGGTGAGATTTAAGAGAGTCCATGCAGGAATCAAAATTATGAGCAATCCAAGCTATGAGAACACTGAAAATACAAGTACAAAAATACTATTACATTGCACAACGTTTTAGAAACATTTACTCAATAGAGTGTGAGGAATTTGGCTAAAAGAGTTAAAAAGGTTGAAGTATAGTATGAGAAAAAGAATAAGGCATCATGTAAAAGCAAAGCTTGCGAGTTATGACTTGACGATGGGATGGTGTGCCAATGATCAGTTTATTGCCTCTTAGCTCTAGGTTCACCCTTGGTTGCCTGCTTTGCAATAATGAAAGTCAGCCCTGTAATTTTTTGTCAGCTGGCACAGTATTAAGCCTTTGTTTTAAGGTTTCTTTTTCTAAGGTGCTCCTCTTTCCAGGTTCCTGTGAGGTGTGTGTTAGGAGGAGGGGGCAAGGGGGAGGGATCCGATTTTTCCAACACCAGGCTTTTCCAGTGCCTAGAGGGCAGCTGCTTCCTTGGGCGTCTTAACATCAGAATGATGCTGGCGACTCATGCGAATGGCTTTCTGTCAAGTACCAATATATGGTACCTCTCCATGGATGGCTTCCCTGGCATCTCAGAGGGCAGAATTTTGCCAACATAGAACTTCTACATATTCCTCCACCACCCACTGGTCTGCAGCTGCACCTTCTGCAATGAGGTCTTTATCTAAGCCCTGGGTGAGGCCGAAGGATGCTTGCTTGAATGCTTTCTCGGCCCTGGGGTTAGTGGCTGCTCCTTATATTTGCTATTTTGTGTGTGTGTGTGTATGTGTGTGTGCGCACGCGTGCGTGCGTGTGTGTGTCTTTATCTCTTAAAGCCAAAGCCTCATGACTCCAATCCCCAGCTAAAGTTAAGTTCTTTATATTAAACTTTTCCTGTTCGAATTACTGTATATTTTGTTCCTTGATTAGACTCTGACTGGTACAGAAAGGAACAAAATTGCTCATTGAATGTCCTCCATAAGCCTTGCTTAGGGGATAAAATTTGATCCATGCAGGAAATCCTTATGTATTTCTTGTTACTCTTATAATTCCAGAATAGTGCATATGGCTTATCTGCTATATGGCATCATATTTATACTTATTCACATTTCTTAAATCAAGGAAGAAAGGAGAGAGAGAGAGAGAGATCTAACTTTGCAAACATTCTCATGATTTCTTAAACACATTTTTTTTTAATCATCACATTTCTTAAATTGTCAGTGATTGGGAACTCCTATATACAACCCCAGATCTTCAGGCTTCTCTTCTTTACCTGGGAGTGTACCTGATGGATTCTTTTCTAATTTCTCAGTAGTTGCTACCACAGCAGATGAGGTTGGACCAATGAGGGTCTCTTCTTTCCAAGGCTGGAAATTTGCAACTTCCTGGAGAGTAAGCACAAACATCTACTTTCAGCCCCACTGAAAGCAAGGGTCTGTGCTGACTGGGTGGTGGTGTACAGAGGCTAGGCTAACCTTTGCTAAAGCAAAGCCCAAAACAGGTCTCTTCTAGTCCCCCAAATATGCAGATATTCTGTGGATGGTCATTATTTTTGCAGCATCCAAACGAGAATTTGTTTATTCCTATGCACCTGGCTTTCTTTGAGATTTGAATGCCAAAATTATTATGTGTACCTATATCACTTAGACTTTCCCAGTTTGTCCCTGAGTTTGGGGCATGAGTATTATTTTGTCCTCTGCCAGGAGTATTACTAGAGTTACATTATTTTCCTCTTCAATTATGATTAATTTTACCAATGGAACGAATTAGGAAATATCTGAACACTGGTTATCTCCATCATTAATTGTTTCTGCATATCCATTTATGCTCTTCTGATCTTTCGTCTGAATCCATCAACATCTGACAGATGTCTTGCTCAGTCCTTGTGTAACATGTAGACTCCTGCTCTGTGTGATTGTCTCTAATCTACCATCCCATCAGTAGCCATCTTGGCCTAATTATGACAGTGAAGCAATTGTCTGCAGATACATCAATTACTATACTTTTGGGTCTAAGAACAACCTCTGGTACCAGCTTTGCAGGTTCACATTTTTAAATGGCCCATTACTGATTATAACATATTCTTACTGTAATTCAAAATTTATAAGTCCTTTCTCTTTCC
>NW_006440645.1:11951600-11971902 GCF_000325575.1 Pteropus alecto | reverse complement strand
TCTTTCCCTGACAATGTAGTTATTGAAAGAAAGTATCAAGCTATTAATTGCAACTAGCCTGCACCAGCAGTTCTAAATCCTGAAGGATGGTATTTGGTTTGATTGAGAACTGAGGCAGAATTTTTAACTAATTTAACCAATCCTGATATTGACGTCCACACGCTCTCTCCAGATGATCACAATTTCCAACTAAATTAAGGGCCCTTGGTAGCTGGACGTGATGTATAATTTTCACTTTAATGCTTCCAGCAGGATAATTTTAGATGTCCACAATTTGGTGAATCCATATTATGCTATACCGAGTTTCAATTTCCTAGCTAGTTTCTACAATCTCTGATGGTCAGTTATCTTCAAGTTTGCAACTCTAAATTCCGAATATTTTCTACACTATATATTTGGCTTTCTTAGGTTATCAAGAACCACCCTTTCATGTTATTCGACGACAATTTTTGGTCAAGGATGCTGGTGGGTATAATGCCTTTGGTCCTGAAAGTCGGATAGCAGCAAATGAAAATCGTTGCTGAAGAAACCTTGTCAGTGTGTGGTTTTATTACATGGCTTAGTTTCTGTGTGAATTCACATTAATGGTCAAAACAATTTAAATGGAATTTCATTTGCCTTTAATCTCTCCAAGAATACATACTCTTTTCATTACACAAACAACATCCCTCCAAAACATCTCTTACCACTCTGTATGCCTCCTGTAGTTATTCCAAGCTCCCTAATTGGCAAATCTTTAAATTCTCTTAGTTATAACCTCGTCTAACTTTTCTTTTTCTTCTCTTTACTGTTTTCTGTATTTCTTTATTTAACAACTAGGCTAATTATTTTTTTCCTTTGGGCCGGAATTAGTAAGTATAAAAATATGTGAATGTTCAACACTGACATTTTTGCCCTATTGCAAAATAATCCACTCTTATTTTAGTAGCACGCTTTTTATTCTTATTGTGGTAAAATAGAGTAACCTTTTTGTCACTGTGTGCTATGACCAGAGTCACACATAAATACCCATTTTGAAAAGGAATTGCATGTAAAACACATCAACATATGAAGTAAATATTTTTTATAGTTTATACCATTGAAGTAATTTTCCATGAAAAAATCAAGGTATTCTGCTTTATAAATCAGAATTTTTATTCATCTGAGAAATGCAATCTAGAAATTCCCACGGACGCAAATAGTAAACAGCTAGCTTTAGAATATATTCAGTGTCATAGGCACTGGTTTTAAGTTAATTTGCAGTTTTCCAGGAGAAAAAAGTTAGAATCCTACCCTATGAGATTTGTCTCATCTTTGAGCTACTCTTAGCTTTTCCAGTGAAAGAAAACCATATAATTAAATTTGTCTAGTTAGAGATTTTCTGTGATAGACTGTTTGTATCCTCCCAAATTCACATGCGGAAGCCCTACCCACCGACGTGATAGAGTCACTTGAGGTGCAGCCGCTTGCTGCCCAGTAACTCAGGGGACGAGAGTTTGGTAGAAGGAAAGCAGGTCTATTCAAGAGCCAGCACCCTGAGAAGACTGGACTGCTGCTTCAAGGTCATCTTGCTGCTTCAGTGCTATAGAGAGAGGCGGGGTGAGAATTCCAAAGCCATCTATCTCCTCTTCTCAGCCATGGCTTGTTTTTCAGGCCACCTGGAGAGGAGGCAAGTGCCACAAAGGAATTCACAAGGAGGAGGCTGGGGCGGCTCCTCTTTTCATTCCTAGTTAGCAAGACGAACCCCCTGCCCCCGATTCCCCTCTTCGCAGCCCTCTCTGATAAGTACCCTGGAGCTGGTCCAGCGGAGGGCTGGGGAAGGTTTTGCAGTCTGTCTTCTGGCACACCAAATGGTCTGGGAACTAAGCGAACTCCCTCTGAGGGCTGCTCCTAGAGTTCTCAGTCAAGCAAGCTGTTCGTCTCCTAGTTACACACTAGCTAGCAGGGCGATGATGTACCGAAACCAGGAGAGTGAGATTGAAGGACAGAAAGGAAAAAAATAAATAAAAGTGGTTATAATCATAAGACTACAATGAAACCACAGCAATCACAGTTAGAATCCCCAGGGTCATCTCGTTTCCATTTCTGTGGACGTTTGGTTGCTCTGCCTGTAGTGGACTCGTGGGGCAGTCATTTATCATAAAATGCTTGAATTCGCATGAGACATAGTGCTCTGTTCTAAGGCGCGTTTGCTTTCTAGCCGCTGAGGCCTGCTGATGGGGTTTAGTGATTACGATCATCTTGAACATTCCAAGAGAGACTGATATTAACACTAATGCAGTTAAGCTTAACTTTACAGGTCCTCCTTGGACACGTTTTATTCCCAATGGTAATCCAAGAACAAGGCCGTGTCAAAGAAACGTAGCCTGTGAGCAGTGAGTGCACTTACGGTCCAGTTACTACAGGGTTTGGAGTCGAGGCCTGTGGGAAGTAGTTAGGTTTAGCTCAAGTCATGAACGTGGGGACCCCGTGATGGGGTTAGTGTCCTTAAAAGACAAGGGGGAGAGAGCAGAGCTCTCCCCGGCTCCACATGGTGAGAATGTAGCCATCTGTAAGTCAGGAAGAGTACCCTTGTCGGGACTGTCTAGCCTTAAGAACCATGAGAAACAAATGTCTGTTAAGTCACCCAGCCGACAAAAATCGAAGTACTTCATTTTTAGAGCAGTTATTCTATATAATGGACCTATGGAAAAGAACGTTACAGGACAGTAACAGGCTGTGCGTCCTGTAATGCCCAAGTCAGGAATTCATTGTTTGGCATCATCAGAAACGTTGATTCCCCATCAAGTGAGCTTGCTAACATATTTTTAAAAATCTATTGGGGATAAGAACCAAAATCTTTCTTATTCTGATTTACAGTGAAAAAAATCAGGTTTAATTTTGATTTAGATTCTTAAATATTCTTCCAGTTACTGTGAACTTGCTACTGCATGTTGGATGGTTTTATTGTTTTAAAGAAGTTCCTTTCAATGTGATTGCTATTACACCGTTAATGATTTGAAACAGGAAGCTTTGCCCCGGCGCAGAAGATGGTAAATTAATGAACCCGATGCAAACAATTTGGTTCTAAAAGTTGATGTTTTAAATTATACCCTCTGGCTAAAAGTTAAAAATTTTGGAAGGGCAAACTTGACCCAAATGCAATCTTAACAATTTGTGAGAAAAGAAATAATCTTGTCCCCCACCACACTTTCTTTCACACTGACAGAATTGATTTGATAAAAATAAAATCTAATTTTGTCCCAGATTTAAGTTTCCAGCTCCCCCAAGTGATTCCCAAAACCCTGACGAAGTTTGTACTTGTCTTTAGAAAGAACAAAAAGGACAATGTCACAAGTTGTGCATAAAACTAAATGTATTCAGTTCATCGGATTACCCTGTGTTTTTACATCGTTTTCGATTTTTGTGATTTTAAAATGGCTTTTAAGTTTTTGAAATAATGGCGATAATAAAGGCTGTTATTATTTCTTAATTTGTAAACTTACAAAACTGACAGTATTATAGGTTCACTCTCATCTTTTCATTTCTATTTTTCCTTTTCTTTTTCTTTGCTCTTTTTCGAAACTTTCTTTTCTTTTACTTTACCTGTCTGTGAATTCAAATTGTTGTAATCACTGGCCTAGTCAGTGACATTAAAAATCCTTGAGAATGATGTTCAAGGCCTCAGTGTTTCCAGACCTACCTTTTAAATCTCTAAACAAATGTATACCTTTCAGCCATATCCAGCTCTTACACTTTTTTGTCTTTTATTTGCTATCCCTTTGAAAGATGCTTTCCCACCTGTGTCATTCATATGCATTACATTTTTTTAAAAAATTATAAATCATACTTCAAGACACTAACATCTCAAACGCTTTTAAACATCTTTCCTCTCTCCTCTCGATGCAGGCTGTGATTGCACTATCATGTTGCATTTTTATTTTTTTGCATTGCAATACTTCTGTGATTGCATTTACCATGTCGCATTGTAATTTTCTAAAGCACTTGGCTTCCATAACACGGCCAGCTTCTTGAGAATTAGAACCATGCCTAATTCACTCTTGCATTTTTATTTTCTAGGATATAATGTATATGACAGTCATTTAATTATAATTTCATGCACGAATTCCTGAATGAATGAGTGACTGAATGAATGACTCATCACAGCTACCACTAGCTCTTGATGAAACGATCATGCATGCAGCTTATTTGCTAATTGTACAAAGATGAGATTTAAATGTTTATATTATTTGGTCTCAAGATTTTCAACTCTGTCTGTGTTTCATCAGTTGTGGAGCTTTATAAAATCTGTTTGCTTCTCAGTCTTAGAGAATCTAAGTTCTTGTTTTGGGGTGCATTCTGGTAATTATATATTTGTTCATTTGTTTTAATTTTTACTCGTGATTCTAATGCGCAGTCAGATATTGAGAACAAAGCGGATCAGTAACTTCTAAATCAAGTCTAGTAGTACAGTTGGCTCAATATTAGAAACTTAAGAATGCAAATAAAAGTACAGGTATATTTGCTTAACTTGAAGCTTACAATACATTTGATTAATTGTAGAGTGCCAACTTGACAGTTATGCATACTTGCTTTGCATATGATTTTATCTCAATTTAATCATATCAGTAAAACTTAGTCTCAGGCAGAATTTAGGATATTTGCCAATACTGAGGACATTATTAACTACCACCCTGACCTTGAAAACTTGCTAGTGATGGACAAGGAGACTAGTGCATATGATGAAGTTGGAGTCTACAACTACAAATAAATTCTACACTGCTGTTTGTGCTACAGTATCTATATTGTGATTTAGTGAGGTTTTGCTATCTTCAGCTCAACCATAGCTTCGCTTGAGTGGGGAGTATTGCTGTGATTTGATTAATCTAGTGACAGTTTGTGGTTTCATCTTTTGAGAAGGACAGTAAAATAAGATTTAGCTGTAATGATATGTACAGTATAGAGTTTCATAAAAACCTTATCTCATAAAATGCCTGAATAACTTTCCAAGTGGTAAGAAAGAAGGGAAAAAAATAAGAATTTATGACAAAAATAATAAAGGAGGTTCTGCTATTGAAGGCCCGCCTGGACGGCTGGAACTGCAAAAGCCTGCACTAAAGCGGAAACAATCCCCATGAAGCTGCCTGTCTCATGTTACGGTCCTCTCCCCTTCCTTGATTTGTGGACCAGCATCCATACAGATATGAGGTTCCCAGCATCTTTGTCCATGTGATTATAAGCTTCTGTGTCTTGGTTTTAAATCATTATGGACAGTTACTGGACAATTCATAGAACTGATTATCATACATGTAAAGTTTTTATGACTTTTACGTATATTTTAGTACTTAAAATTATATACTCAAATATTAAACACATGTATTACAACAAGGACCCGATATATAACATAAGTATTATTGATAAGTGTAAATACTATGATAAATAGCATAGTAGTCGACGTGAAGCTACAATAGGGTTTCTCAACCTGGGTTCTTGGATTACGTGAAATGTAGTTATGGGTAGTTCGTATGATCAAAATGCCAAAAAGAAGTTATTTTTGTATATTGTACAAGATCCCAGTATTCACAGTGATAGTACATTCCCATTATCAAATTATTAGAGGGCTTTTTGATTCCTATGTAACAGCGTGCAGAAGCACTATGCTCACTTGGTTGTGCTCGTGCTCAGTGTGTGAGACCATAGAGGAGAAGTGTTTATAAATGGTAAACTCTGATTCACAGAGCAGAGGAGAGGGGGCCAATGGCATCAGACTCTTCCTCCCAGCTCTCGACCTTTACCTCCCCTTAGGCACCGCTGACTGACTGAGGAAAATCACAGGAGCAAACGTGCTCTACCTGTGTGAAAGAAACGTCAGAGGAAAAGGTTAATTCAGAGGGAGGAATTTTTATATGTTGTAACTAGCTTCCTCCTTTGATGCTTTGCTATTGTTGCAAGCATTGTATAATGTGGATTGAGTAGGTTAGAAGTGAACTGTGTTGTAAGGTTTTCATATTTTTTGCAATTTTCTCCTTTATTTACCATATGCTTCTGTTTTATGTCTGATTCTCCCCCGCCCTCATTTTGTTTTAACAAAGATTTCTGAGAATTGAGTGTGTTTGATTTCGAAAATGATGTGTGAAAGAAAGAGGAAGAATTTAGGTCTAAGCCAGTTAACAGTCCTAAAAAGGTTGCCAGTGAAATCATACCGTCTTCTGAGTTATTGCAGACGTATACCAAGACACACGCACACTTACAGAAGCCTGCCATCGCAGTGAAATGTCTTATCCACAGGCTTTTCCTGGGTCAGTATTCCACATTTTCTGTTCCACTGTGTGTCAGCTGTGTAAGTCAACTAGAAGTGCAGGAATGTCTCTAGCAAAATTGAAAATCCGCCTCATCACAAGTCACAACTATTGACACATAAAAGTGCTGATTATGTTAAATGGATATTAGAATCACAAAACAAACTAAGGTTTGCATTTTAAAGTCACTTTAGTGAAAAGTCTTAGGAAGCAAGTTAATCAGGAGCCAAGCATATTGCTCAGAGATGGAAAAGTCATACCGTTGGTGAGCACCGTGCCAGTTTGTAAAATTCCAGTGATTAAAACGCCAAGACAAGATACTATATGAGAACGTGGAAAGGTTCCACTCTTGAACAGTCATAGACGTGAATATCATGCTGAAGAAGTTTTAGGTAACAGTCTGAAAAACAACAGCTTTTTTATCAGGTAGATACGTCGCGAGATTTTCCCAGTACACATAATGCTGTAGCCCTTGTAAGATTTGTGAATGACGGTGGGAATCAAGATTTTTTTCTATTGCAAAGGGCAGACTGAA
Source organism: Pteropus alecto (assembly GCF_000325575.1). Classification (NCBI taxonomy): domain Eukaryota; kingdom Metazoa; phylum Chordata; class Mammalia; order Chiroptera; family Pteropodidae; genus Pteropus; species Pteropus alecto. Next base: position 11,965,110 of record NW_006440645.1, on the reverse strand, counting down.
ACATACAAAGGCTGAGATGTTTTTAATGATTTGCCTCTTATCAGCAAAGAGTCTGTGTTAAAGGGACTATGCTGACATCTGGGCTGATGGTACCCTATCAATGCTTGCTTCCATGAGAGGTTTTATATCTCTTTAAATAAAAGAAATTCTTGATGTTGTCACAAAATACTTTCTTCATGGAGAAATATTGGTGACAAGTTCTCGGTGGTGAAGATTTTTTAAAAAAATTCTAAACGATGCAACAAAATTACTTTATTAAACAAAGACCGGTGTACCTGAGAATATTTTTTGAATGGATATCCACCTAGTCAAATAGCACATAAATTTGCTACCCACAGAAATCTGGTGGCTTTGGAGATGGATGGTGCTCAGCAGGGTGTTTCAACAGCTATGTGAATTGGAGGAGTGAGCTAAAGAAAACGAAAGACCTGATTCAGTGGAGAATTTCAAGACTCAGTGTGGCTGCAGAAATCCGTCTGCATAGCAGATGTGTTTCCACGCGTGGACCAGTTCAACAGGTCTTTGTGAGGTTTTGCAGAAAATGTAAAAGGAAGTGCAGTCTTTTGAAAAATCCTCTGCAAAAGGAAAGTAAAGTGTTTCCACTCCTGCTTGAACTCGAGTGTGTGAAAGGGAATCAGCAAGTCTCAGGTGTTTTTGAAAACCATGTGGACGAGGCTACAGGGGAGCGTGGAAGCGATGTGTCCTTCCCTTCTCGTGCGAGTGTGCGAATGGGCGAGGGCTCCTTTTTCTGAATCTTCTGCGCAGACTGAGAATTAGACTCTAAGAGAACAGGGAGAACTTTGTGAGCTGTAGTCTCATCATAGAGTGAAGATAAGATTTGCTGATCTGCCCCTGCACAAGTTCTGGAATTCTGTGAAAGAAGGGTGTTTTGACACTCACGAAAATGCAATAAATATTTTGCTGTAGTTTTCAACAACTTACATATGTGAACAGGCATTTTCTTGTTTTACAAGATCAAAAGCAAGGAAAGAAACAACTTTATTATAGTTCTCTATGCTTAATTTCTATCTAGAATTGAGTATTTGTGCAACGACAACAATAACAAACCAAGGACAGGCTTCATAATAAAAAGAAAAAGGTAAATTTCAGAAACAGAGAGAGGCAAAGAATGGACTCGCCCTCAGAGCCCTTAGAAGGAATGAACTTGATTGATACCTTGAGCCTGGACTTCTGGCTTTCAGAACTCTAAAAAACTGTATTGCTGTTCTTTCATACCATCCAGTTTTCTTATAGCAGCTCTAGATACAAATTAAATAATTCCATACTTTTTATGATGGGCTTTATAATCTGGCCCTACTCTATCTTTCCATTCATTTCCATCATGAATATTGCCTTGTTACATGAGATTTCTTTTGGTGTTCAAAGAAACCCAGCCATTTTTTCTGCCTGAAGTTTTCCGATATCCTGTTTTCTCTGTCTAGAAAGTTCTTTTTCTCACACTCCAAATGACTGGCTTTTACTAGTGGATTTTCTCATTAGTTACTACAATGCTAATCCTATTTCAAAGTACGTAAATATCAGGACCTGTGCTGGTATTAAGGCTATTTTAGTTCACACCAGGAGTCTACTGTTGAAAATTTTAGGTGCTGTTAGAAACCAATAAACAAGTTTTTAACAGAAGTTTAAAGAATATGGAATAATTTAGAGGAAAGCTAAGTTTTGAAGGGTAAATGTAATATGGCTTGAGAGCATTTCTAATTTTATTTTGTGTTCTAATAAAACACTTTCTGCCAACTCGAGTACAATGCCTTTGAGCAAAGAGACCACTTTTCATCCCTAATATGTAGCATGGTACCCATATATGATAGGCCTTCAATAGAGATTTCTTAAATTGATAGTTACTTAAGTGAGTGAATTAGCGTGACACTGCCTTCTATGTATGCATGCTTTCCCTTGTCACGGAGAAATCACATCATTATCAATAATTATGCTAACTGTGAATAAATAGTAATACTAATTAACATCATTTTTTTCACTAAAGACATAAAATACCTCAGTCACGTGACCAGAAAGTTCTATACTAATTAAAAATTTATTTCTGAGATCAAGGAATGTAGGTGATATAGTGAATATTGTATTAGTAACTTTGTCAAGTATTACAAATAGTATTCAAATATTCAAAGTATCAATCCATGCTACAAAAATATCAATCCATGCTACAAAAATATACAACATGAAAATAAGCTAGAATTGTCATAGTGGTTTTCTGCTTCACATTGCTTTCCCATAGATTTAGAGTGGAATTTGATAAGATTTAGAAAACTGGCAAAGTTTCCAAAAGATCACAGATAATTGAATGATTTTATGTATTTTAAAAATTTTTTCCCTATTCTTGCAATTTTCTACCACTGGAACTTGCTAAAGTTTTTCTAGATATTTGCGCTCACAAGCAATTTTTTTTTTTTTTTGTAAATTATTATCATATCTTTGGACATATCCATCCTTGAAACTGATGGAACACTAGGTTCTGAAATTTCCAATTATCATATAAAAATTGAAGCTCATTTTAATATCTCCTGAGGCTTGTAGCAGTTTGGCAGCCAGTCAATGTCCTACATATTGACAAATTGACTAAGGACTACTCTGTTCAGTGTTTAACCATTTATTTACTTTCTGGCTTGTTAGAAATAATCTGTATTGCTTAAAAGAGATACATTAATTGAAATCAAAACATTTATTTGACTCTGTATTCAAAACTAATAAACATTTCAGTAAAGCAACCTCTATTACAGCAGTATTTATGTTAGCTGTACTGTTGTTTTTGCTATTTTTCCTTGAAAGGCAAATTAATTGCATTAAATATTTATGTAAATCATATTGCACTTTATATTTTAATTTAATATATATTGATTTAAAATATCTTTAGTGAAGATACACTAATAACACCTAGAAGAGTCAAAAGAAAATTAGAAAACAAGTTTGAAGGCTTTACGCTATCTGATTCAAGACTTTATATAAAAGCTACAGCAAGCAAAATACAGTATTGACTTGAGAATAGAAAAAAATGTTAATGAAACTGAACAGAAAGTTTGGAAGAAGGCACACATATATGGTCAAGTAATTTTCTTGAAAGGAGCCAAGATAGTTCCGTGGTGAAAGGAAATTTGGAGATTCTTTTTAATAAATTGTGCTAGAAAAAATGGATATCCCAATGGGAAAAAAAATAAACCGCTTCCTGTCTTATACCACAAATTAAATTTACTTTGAGATTAATCAAGGTGGATTATACATATATGTATGTATGCACGCACACACACGCACACATACACGCAGATGTACACACGTGCACATACACATACACACACACACATGCACTCATGCACACACACACACAAAGCAAGAACCACAAAAACCTAGGAGAATATGAACATATTTATGTTCTAGAGGAAGCTCGTATTTTCTAGATTGGGACACAAAACACAAAACCATGAAAGAAAAGTCAGGTTTCTGCAAATATATTAAAAAGAAATCTCAATATCCTTTACTGAGCAAAATGGACCTATTATTGCCAAGCTTCATGTAATCTTTGAGGAATACTGAGCTTATTTTGAGCATTATTTTCAATTAGCCATGATATCTTAATTCTGTTTCAATCTGTATGCCACCTCTAGGCCAACTCAGTTTTTTTGAGGAGCAAATTAGACAGCCAGGTGATAACATTTTGCGTGGACCGTCACAGGCTCTCGTACTCAAAAAAGTGTTTCCCGTTGCCTGCCATAGGAATTTACATTCCTAAACTTTGCCTAGAATTTATATTATTGACATAATATACATAAATTAAATGAGAAGCTGAAGAATGGTTCTGGGACTCCGGATCACTTCATTTGAGAACAGAAAAATGAACCTGGGTCAGGCAGGAAACATGGGGTGAGCACGGGTAGTTGATGAGGGAGGAGGTAAATTGCCTACTCTTATTTGTATTTCAGTTTAACGAGATGAGTTTATTTTGCCAGTACAAAAGTAAGGAGAGTCTGAATAAAATAGAGAGGAATGAAATCAAGATGTGATGTGGGAATTGGTAGCTTATGGGGCCAAGCAGAAAACTAAAAAGGGGAATTAGGCTGAAGAAAAAAAAAAAAAAGCTGGAAGATGAGGTGAATTCGAGAAGCACATATTCCACCCAAGATTGAGATAATTGTTTCTGTTGTTTTTGTGCATGTCAAAAGAACTTAGAAATCCATACTTTTAGCTCAATAAATTTAATTTTTAAACAGTGACTCATTTTTTTTTTTTAAACCTGAATGAGCTAAAGAAAATATTCCTTGGTGCCTGATCACTTGGCAGCATTAAATCTGAATGAATGCAGAAGAATACAAAGCATTATTTATGTTGAATAAATAACACAGTTGTATATATTATAATTTCTCAAATGTTTACAGAAGCTTTCGGATTTAATTAAAAACAAATTTATTTAATGCATTATTGAATGCATAGGAGCTCTTGCCATTGAGTGTCAATCACTTATTATTAACTATATATTTCCTGGTACCTATATATTGTTTAGATAGGTAAGAATTGTTATTTATTTGAAATATTTGTAGCAATTTCAGAGTTACTATTCTAATTTATTGTTCAAAATCAAAGAGTGATAAGAGTAGAGGAAGAATGCTTCTTTATGTTTTGATATTATCATTCCTATTTATTATGGAATATGTACATACTAGTTTTACTACAAAGAGAAGCAAGGAAGATTTTTGCTTCATTCAAGCACAAATCATTGTATAGTTATTATTCTGGGTAGATATCGTACACTGAAATTATAGACACATAATTTTGCAAAATACATACAGCAACATAAAATGATGTTCTCTGAGGTTCCTAGAAAAGAGTTTTTTCAAGGTGAATTCTAGAAATCAAATAGAAATGGGAATTTTTGTAATTCCTCTATGTAACATGGGACTCAATGGAAGAATAAAGTATAAAATATCAAGGACCTTGAAGAGTTAATTCAGATTCATAAGGAGGTATTTCTACTAATCATCAGTGTAACTGCCATAGTAATTGCATGAATATCTCCAAAGAAAAGGAAAAGGAAGGAAGGAAGGAAAAAAAGAAGGAGGAAAGAAGAAAATGAGGAAGAAAAGAAGGTGGAAGAAAGGGAGGAAGGGAGAAAAGGAAGGAAGAAAGGAAGAAAAGAAAGAATGAATTAAAATAAGTAGATCCCTCATTTCTCCAAAATAATTGTTTCTTTTCAAGAGGTCTGGCAGTGAACATGATCTTCCTGACATTTGTCTCTTTGCCTGTCCTCTTATAACTCTTCCTTGGAGTAATAGAATCAAACCATCTGTGTTGTATTCTTGGGGAGCTTGTCCACACATGTTTATGTTGGCTTTAGTTTCTTCTTTTTATTCATCAGTAGGAGAAGTGACACAGAATTCAGGTATGTGGTCAAAGGTGTATGTTGACCCCACCGACTGCCGATCCTCATGGCTCCTTTTCCCGTGTTTTTCAGTGGACATTGTTGACGATTGGGGCTGCACAGTGCTACCTCAGGCAGTAGGTAGTGATGAATACAGAATATTTAATCAATAAGATAAAAATGCCACTGCACAGTTACAAAGCACCTTGTTAAGAAGCATGGCTTTCATGTAATACTGTTATCAAAAAGCCAGAATTTTACTGCCATTTGTGACAACATGGATGGACCTCGAGATAACCATGCTAAGCGAAATAAGCCAGACACGAAGAGTTGAAAACCACATGATATCACTTATAATGTGGTATATAAACCTAAAAGCAATAAATGAACAGGATGAACAGAGACTCATGGGCATGGTCAATGGACTAGTGGTTACTAAAGGGGAGAGGGGTAGTTGACGGGGGGAAAAAATAAAAAAAAAATTTTTTTTAATTTTTTAAAAACTTAAAAAAAAATTCATTGTATGCCAGTTTTATGGCCCAGCAACCAGTCATCATGTATTCAATCCACTGCCTAAAGTTAGGAAACACAGATTTTCTGTTCAAGTCAACATTTATGTAGTAACTCCTAAGTAATACTAGATACCAGGAGGTAGAAAATTGATAAATGAAATAGGTATCTTGCTCTTAAGAAACTTAACAGTCTTTCGAGTCTATCACCAAAAGAACCAAAAACAGGGCCTCGAACAAATACCTACACACCAGTGTTCACTACAGCATTATTCACATTATGCACAGAAATAAGCCAGATACAAGAGGGCAAATTTTGTATGATGCCACTTATAAGAAATATTTAGAATGGGCAAAATTCATAGAGTCAGAAAACAGACTAGAGAGTACCAGGAGTTTGACGGGGGAGGGATAGGGAGTTATTATTTAATGAGTAGTTTCTGTTTGGGCTGGAGAAAAAAAAAAAAAAGCCAGAATTTACTCTAGTCCATTTTCTGTTATTTATCCATCATGTGTCTTTACTTCCAGTCTTTTTATTTTGCCATTTTTAACATTTTCTAGCTTGTGTTTTAACCAATTTATGCATTTATTACTCTCTATTTAAAGTAGTATTTTCTTATGCTTATCCTCTAGTTTAACAACTACCATAATAAAAACTAGAATTTATTTAACTCTTTGCAGTTGCAAAGTGATTTCACCTCTTTTTCTCATGTAAGCCTCATTATAACCTGTGAGATATGAATTTTTAATCTCAATATAATAGATAAAAATATGTCTCCAAATTTCAGTTAATTGACAAAAATCTTACAGGTATTAAGTTTCAGAAGTTGAATTGGAAACCAAATTCTACCCTTTAGTGACGTGTTTCACTACAAGTGTTACACCTATTCAAAATATTTTAATAGCATAAAATTTAGTTGATCTGTATAAAATTTACATTTTTATTATCTACTTAAATGTTGAATTATAAAAACTGCTGCCTTGCTCTGAAATACAAATAATATCACTATTATCGTGTTAAATATTTTAGACAAGTCACTTCTACTTTGATTTTCTTTATTCCCCTGATAAATAATTTGGGCTTACTCTGAAAGAGGCTAACATCTAAACATATCCAGGCACTGCTAAGTACTGGTATTATCTCACGCATTTCAATGAAAAACCTACAGATAATTCAAGGGGAGCAAATGAACTACATGATATCTATGCGATGTTCTCTACTTTCCAAAAGCTACTCTTGAAATTAATCAATTAACATTGTTTTCTGTGGTATTGGTCTACTAGAAGCTGTTCTTTTTTTGTGAAGAAGGGGTCCAGCAGTCTCCCATTGTAAAGGGAACGGTTTTCAGCACCTCCCAAGGCAGATCGTTCTGCCACTTTACAGTGTTGGTTTGACAAACCCTGAAGTCCCACAAAATCTAACCTATAACCAATTAAGATGCAAATATAAACATAACAGGTGTTTCCTTAGGCCCAGTTAGAGGTCCAGTTATGGTGCAAATTAATAGCATAGCAATTACTCTGCACCCAGTCACCCAAAACCCTCCTTGCAGAATTGAAAATCAGAAGGAGCTGCTATTCTGGCTAATTCTGACTGTGTTCCGCCTACATCCTTCCCCCCATAATCGCTGCAGGTATTTCTATTTCTAAGCAGTGACATTGATTCTCGATTAATTGCCACTGTCGCTCAGAGAACTGACACCCTTCCTAGACAATCTGCGTGTCCATCGCTGAGTGTTCAGGGAGACCGCTGACCAGAGAGCCTCTTTCAACTCTAGCCTGGGACCATGGCCCCAGGAAGGAGCTTTAAGAATCCAATGCAAACATTTGTCTTCGGCTAAACCAGGGAGCCCTGTACCACACAAGGCTGTTTCTGTGCTCTGTGCTCCTCGTAGTCACCGAGCCCATTACTCACTGACTCGGTGTCATCTGAGCCTTTTCGTGGCAAAGATTCTTCATGAAACCATTGCCATTTCCCTGGGCCAGACACTGATGTGGTTTGCAATTTTATTTTCTGTTTTTCTTCCCTGTTTCGCTACCAGACATCACGATTTTGATACAATGCAGAGTCAAAAACTCTGCTTCTTCCTTCACTAGAGTTTATTTTTTGAAATACCTGTCAGTGAATTACTGTGTCTGAAAGTTAAACTCTGAGCAGCTCTTGAGAACTTAATCCCATTCCATTTATTTTTGTCACCTTCGCTTTAGTTTCAAGGATGTATATGTGTGAATATATGTGTGTTTATGTGTCGTGTTACGTGGAAGATTTTTTAAAGATAATTAACAGTGGAATTTTAACACACGATTTCAAAGTGTATTTAGTTCTATTAAAATTAGTTTTCTTCTTTCTCTAAAAAATTTTGAAAATAGAATTTGACTTATTTTTATGTTCACCACTAGTATTTAACTACATGTGTGTGTGTGTGCTTTTACAAACACCATAATACTCTTCATTGGAGTGGGAAGGGAAAAAAAGGTAGAGGGACGGGTACAGTGGCCATAGACCCTGTATTTCTTACTGACTCTCCAGTGTAGCATGGAGAAAACGGGTAAAGATAATTTGAGGTTGATATCATCAGCGTCTGCACACACATGCCAGATATACTGCAGGAAGGCAGATGGGCAAGGCTAGGGCATTAAAGGTGGTGGCAAAGCCACCTGCAGAAAAAAAATTGGCGTGCACTCAGAAAGGAAGACGTTCATTTCACCTAGATGAAAGTATTTGAATTTGGTTGAAGCCAGGAAAACACTCGCTTTAGTATTTTTCATACCCAGTAATTAAGGAAGAGAATGAGGCAGGCAGGAGGTTTCGGCAAAAGATGAAAAGAGGCTTTGTAAGTTTAGACGAGAGGGATATAAAGAGGGAGACTTTTGAGTGAATATATTGAAAGAGTTTTTTGAGAAAAAGAGAGTCGAACCTTCTCTGCATGTGAGGCGCATTGACTACGGCCGCAGTCGTGTCTGAAAAGGGCGAGGCTGTGATCGCAGTAAATGAGATAGGAGAGAGAGAGAGAGCTCCGGGAATGGAGAGGAAACGTGGGCATAAAACCTCTCAGAGAAACAGATAGCAAAACTTAAGAGATATGAAATGGAGATAGCTTTAGCGGATCGGCGAGTCTCCAAATTGAAAGCAGAATGTTGTGTATGTGTGTGTGTATATATATATATGTGTGTATACCTATACATGTGTATATATTTATATTTATATTTCTGTGGGATGAAGACCAATGGATTTTGATCAGATTCTCAAAGGGATTCATGCCTTTATTACTGAATATAAAGAGTAATGAAGGAGCAGCGGTTAAAGAAGGAAAAAAATGGAGAAAGCTGGTATCACCAAAAATGGTGACAGAAGATGGGGAGTGTTGAATTAGGGGTGAAGTAACTCAGTTTTCTTTGACACCTTACCTTTCACTAAATCTCTTGGCAAGCTAAAGCTAATGAAAAGAAATGAAGAGTGGAGGGGGCAGTTCGGAGAATATGAGACTGCAAATTTGGTATTATAATAGATGTATTATTTTAGTTACTTCTGAATTCTGAAACCTTCAATATTTTAGTTTAATCACATTCACAGAAGCACCGTAAATATCCCTTTCTCCATCATAAGTTTTATATTCTACCCACTTGTTTAAATGACCTTTTTAAACAAGGCGTTGCATATGGGATTTATTTTTATGAATACATAACATTTGAGTAACTAGCAATCAAATTTTAGTATAAGTGGAAAGATAATGGAGTAGGGAAAATTGAACCTAGGACAATTAAGCAAAGTGTAATTGTCGGGAATGAGATGGTAACTGACCATTTCAAGAGAAACTCAGAAGCTGACCACTCTTTGGTTGATTCTTCAAATTACAGGTTCAGGGAAAAAAAAATAATTTATCAATTTAATCACTTGAGACTCAAAGGCCCCAATTACTAAACATGAATGATAATTAACTGCTGTACCTAAAATATACCTGGCATGATAATTGAAAAGAGTTTTATAAAGTGGATAAATGGGAAAAAAGAAATTCTTAAGAGATCAATTTATAGGCCAAAAGTAATTAGGTGGACGTGTTAGAATCCTAAGATTTCCCCACAGATCCCCTGCTCTCTGGGCACGTACGTCCTGAACAATCTCCCCGCTGAATACGGTGGGCTTTGCGCCCAGGATTAGGCTCTGTTATATGGAACAGTCGATATTAATATAAGATTTTTCTGGGTAGGCTTGACATAATCATTTCAGCCTTTCAGAGGAGGGTTTTTTCTAAGGGTAGTTCTGGAAGAGCAAGTCAGAGATGGGAAGAACCATCAAGATTCACTGAGCATCGAAGTCTTGCAGGCGGAAAGGGCCATGGGAAAAGGAAATAGGTGAGGCCTCCAGGAGCTGAGAATGACTCCAGCCTCCACCCAGCAGATATTTCCTGGGAGACACTGGAGGAAATTTTAGCCTTGGCCAACACCCTGATTTTGATTTCAGCCACGTGTTACCCTAAGCAGAATAGAGAACGAGACTTCTGACTACGGAAGCGTGAGGTGTTAAATAAAAGACAGCGGGCCTCAAATGGATTCACTTTTGCTAAGCCCCACTTCACCAAACTGAGATTTAACTTATAGTTTTGGCTCTCCTAGAAAAGGATTCTTAACAGTCAATCCGCAATCACCTGACTAGCACTGGTTAGATAACGTGCCCGACAGACTCCTGCCATCCCCAAAGGAAGTGACTGCAGTAACCAACCTGCTTTATGCCTCATGGAACTTCCTTGTTCCTGCTCCCTTCTGCCTATAGACGTTTTTCATTTTGTACAGTGTCTCAGAGCTCTTTTCTACCTGCTAGGTTGGATGCTGCCTAAGTCGAATTTATCTTTGTTCAGACTAAATATTTTTAATATGCCTCGGTTTATCTTATAACAGAGATAATAAATGGGTGTCGTTTTATTATCTGCTAAATTTGTGGTGATGAAGTGAACATGAAATCAGGGTAGACAGTTATGGTTTTTAAGTGTTAATATTGTATTATTCAGTAAATATTTGCAGATTTAAGTGACAAACATCGATTTCCCACCCATCCTCATCTTTCGGAAAGCATCTCAAGTTTTCTTTGGGAAACTACCATTCCCTACCATTTAAAGATACTCGATATTTGCATGGAAGTAATCACACCCCAGATCCAGGGGCAGGGGCATAACGAGTATAATAGATATTAGTCTTATACAGTGCAACATTTAGATTCATGCACGTGTCCTCAGTGGATCTCAGGGCAATCATTGGAACTTTTCCTGAAAGTCTTTGAAAGCAAATGACCTCTTTTTAGCTGGACATAAACAGGGCAGCTTCTAGCCTTCGGGGTAGTTTTTAATCTTTTTGATAATAGGAGGAAATATCTTACCCAGTGGGACCAACCCTAAGGAAATAAAACCAGGAAGTAGGGGAAGTAAATGGAGGTTAAATGAAATTATTTGAATCACGGAGGAATCCTTGCCAAGATCACTTCTAGGCAATTACATGCGCTGATAATTCCCCTTTATTCTGTATGTACATGTGACTCTCTCATTTCTGCTACGACCCAAATCCTCCTACAATAGTCAATGATCTTTACTCTGAATTTTTTTTCTCTCTAAATTACAAAGACAAATCATCTTGAATTGGACCACATTCTCATATGAATTTCCTCTAAAGTAACACTAATTTTTTTTCCTTTATTTCCCATTTCTTAATTTCAGTAACCAAATGCTTCAGTCATTTCAGCATTACTAACTGATAATATGAGTTTATTTTTTAGTAAGAACATTACAAATCGGTTTCTTCCTGATGAGTCAAGGATTGAGACATATCATCATCGATATATTTTAAAAATGCATCTTAGAATGAATACTAGAAAGATCCCCACAGATGATCAAACTCTGTCATTTATTTTCACTGTTGTAATCCAAGACAAGAAATATTTTATTGCAGGGGAAAAGATTTGCACAATCTTAGTGCCAGTCGCGGACCACTGTGTCCTGGGCAGTACTGCAACTAATATTAGTTTGAAAAGTACAGAACGATCTAAGTGTAGAGACAGTTGTATAATTAATTGTTTGAGGTTGCAGTGTATCCCTTTGCTATCAACTGGGAATGATTTTGTGATTACTAAAAATTAGTAGTATTGATCAATACAAATTCACACATGTTCTGTACTGAACACATAGTTAAGCCTGGTCTCTGCTTACTGGTTTTCGTGTGCACAGTTAAGCATTCATCTATCTAGACAAAATATTGCCAAAGGCATCAAATCAAATTATCTTAATTATTTTCATGTTCTACTGGTAAACCCAAAGCCATAATATGGTTATCTTTTTTCCTGGATTTGTTATGTTAATCCCTTTAATTAAAGCTTAGAGCCACAATATGCTGGCATTTAAAAAGCTGCTGAGGGAATCAAAGCCAAAGAACTTACAGAAAACATGACACTTTTTCCCACCAGGCCATTGTAAATATCTTAACCTCAGCTTTAAGAGGCATAGGCCACTCCCTCTAGGAGTCCAGGGCTGCAGAAGCAGTGACTGGCCTCCTGGGGGAGCTCTCCATTTAACTGCTTCTTTTTGACTGGGCGGCAAAGCCCAGCAGGGTTGGGTTGCCATTCTCTATGACATACTAGGACAGTTGGACAAGGACAAAATCTTATTTTTAGCTAATGTACGTAGATCATTTTTTATTGATCAGCTCAGAGTCAAAAAAGCATTCCTAGGAGGAAAAGAAAATTGCACACACACACTCACATGCACACATACAACTATAGACTTAATTGTTTCCCCCCCCAAATTCATATGTTGAAGCCCTAACCCAATGTGATGATGTTTGAAGATGGGGCCTTTGGGAAACAATAAAGATATGGATAAATACAAAAGAATAATAGTAATGTTTAAATATATTTAGGTAGTCGCAGTTATATCAAGGTGTATTGGTTGGGATGTAAAGCTGGTGAGGCACTAAAAAAATAAAATTACATAGTGAGCAAAGAACAAATAAAGACACTGCTTAAAGATCAGAACTCAGTAACTTTGATGGCATTAAGCTCACTTTTTGAAACCCACTCTATAGTACATTAAAATACTCTTACATGTTACAATAAAAGTTATATAAAATTATATCACATTTGTGTTGAGTTGCTTTTGGCTCCTTGATATATCACATCTATAAAGAGAATCAGGCAGTAGATCAAAGGGGATTTAGATAATGGAGTGACTAGACTTAGATGTCAAGATAACTATGAATAATATGCTTAAGAAAATAGATAATGGGATGTAGAATTCCATCAGAGTACTGACATGAATGAAAATATTCAAATGGAAATTCTGGAAATGAAAAATACAATAACTAAATTAAGAACTCTATACTGGATTAACAGCATTTCAGACAAAGTCAGAGAGACTTGGAAATAGGACAGTAGGAAGTATTTGGACTGAAGCACAGAATAAAAAGAAGCTAGAGCGGGGGAGTAGTAGAAGGAGGGGCATGGTGAAAATTTAAGCAAACTTGTAATTTTGTATACCAGTATAATAGAAACGGAGAATCGTGGAGAAGTCATATTTGAAGAGATAAAGCCTGAAATCTCTTCAGAGGCAATTAAAGACATCAAGCCATGGATTGCAAGAAA